>NC_089768.1:30880000-30905000 GCF_040412425.1 Macrobrachium rosenbergii
GAAAGCAGGTTCCCAATGGACATGAGGTGTGCTCTGTCCCGCTGTACATCATGGGTAGGGACGTAAAAACGCATTAATGTTCAGTTTCGTACCGGCCCCCATGGTTGGAGCCTTTTATTATCGCCCAGTTTTATGATTCGAGATTAAGAAATAAGATACACCTTCAGTTTTTGTGCATTGTTGTATTAATTTTAGTGTTTGAAAGTGTTGTGGGTCTGGTGGATGTACTGAATCAAAGGCGGATTGCAACTTTGTTCTTTTGTGATGATGATAATAATAATAATAATAATAATAATAATAATAATAATAAATTATTACTATTATTATTATCAGTATCATAAAAAACAATAATAATATTCATCAATATCATAAAAGTTTGTCATTATTCTTTTTATTTTCTTAATAATAATAATAATAATAATAATAATAATAAATTATTACTATTCTTATTATCATCAATATCATAAAAAAACAATAATAATAATCATCAATATCATAAAAGTATGTCATTATTATTATTATTATTATTATTATTATTATTATTATTATTATTATTATTATTATTATTATTATTATTAAGAAAATATCGCAGCATACACAGAGCTCTACATTTTTCAAAAACTAAGCGAAAATAAATCATATCAAAACTCAATTTGACAGCCACCTAAAAACTTCGCCTCTTACTCCGCCTTTTGCAGATGCCAACGACCAGCCCAGGGACTGCGCTGCCGTGGCTGCTGCAGGCGAAACTACGAGCGGCGTGTACACCATCTACCCTGCATCGTGCACTGCCAGGTTCTCCGTTCAGGTAAGTCGTGCCCTTTCGTTCTCCTCGAGTAGGACCTTGGAAGGTTTGTCGTGTTGGTCGTTGGTCTTGCAGCGCTGCTCTAGAATAGGGATGTCTTGTAGTGGTGAAGATGAGTTTCTAGAGTAGAAGATCTTGTGATTCGTTGCTAGAATGGAACATCTTGGTGTAATTCGGTTCTAGAATGGAACATCTAGGTGTAATTCGGTTCTAGAATAGAAATTTATTGTTGTAAGCGCGGTTCTAAACTGGATAATATTGTTGTAATTCGGTTCTAGAATAGAAGTCTTGTAATTCGGTTCTAGAATAGAAAGTCTTGTAATGCGGTTCTAGAATAGAAAATCTTGTTGTAATCCGGTTCTTGAAAGGAAAGTCTTCTTGTAATGTGGTTCTAAGATCGAAAATCCAGTTATAATTCGGTTCTAGAATAGAAATTTATTGTTGTAACGCGGTTCTAAAATGGAAAATATTGTTGTAATTCGGTTCTAGAATAGAAAGTCTTGTAATGCGGTTCTAGAACAGAAAATCTTGTTGTAATCCGGTTCTTGAAAGGAAAGTCTTCCTGTAATGTGGTTCTAAGATTGAAAATTCAGTTATAATTCGGTTTTAGAACAAAAAGTCTCGTTGTAATACGATTCTTGAATAAAAAAGTTACCGTGATGCGATTCTAGAACAGAAAGTTGTGATGTGAAGCGATTCTAATATAGAACGTCTTCCTTTTGTGTGATTCTAAAATTGAAAGATTTAGCTCATCAGAATTAGCCTCACCCCTGAAGCCTTCATTACAAGTCTGATTTAGCAAGAGTACCTTTTCTAGTACCTTATGGTAGATGTCTTCCTTATTTAGCACAAAGTCATTACTAGAAGCCAAATAGAGGTCACAGTTTATCATGCCTATGTGATACCACTTCAAGGAGCGTGCGTAACGAAACTTTCCACCAATACTTAAAAAAATATATATATATACCGGAAATAATATGTAAATATTTACGGCAAGGTGCTAGACCGCGCCCCAAGGTAATAATTTCATAACGTTGAAATCAATAGTCAGGAAATTTCCTCGTGGAACTCTGCGTCAAAGTTATCGAGTTCAGTGTTGCAAAGCTAATGGCAGGAAATCTGCTCTTATGACCACGCCTCAGGGATATTGATTTCCAAGTGTTGCAATAGCTACGGTTATGCCCTAGGGTCCCTCCCATCCCACGGCAAGGGAAGAGGTTTGGAGAAACAACGTTCTCGCCCCAGTTGTTTCCGAACCGTCCATTATCAAGACGTCTGACTAAGTGACCTATTTAGAGGAAGATACAGTTCCTCATTGGACGGGTGGGTATCGTTCTCGGCTAGCACTCTGCTGGTCCCGCGTTCGATTCTTCGACCGGCCAGTGAAAAATTAGAGGAATTTATTTCTGGTGATAGAAATTCATTTCTCGTTATAATATGGTTCGGATTCCACAAGAAGCTGTAGGTTCCGATGTTAGGTTACCAATTGGTTCTTAGCCACGTAAAATAAATCTAATCCTTCGGGCCAGCCCTAGGAGAGCTGTTAATCAGCTCAGTGGTCTGGTTAAACGAAGGTGTACTTAACTTAGACAAAAATACGGCAGCCATATTTTCCCCAGAGGCAGGGAGAGCTTTGATCTCTCCTTGGTTTCTCAAAAATATCCCCGCGCAGGTTTTCGAAACTCCAGCCTCATACCTCCCTCCTCCCGGGGGATATTGTCTTGGCTTTTTGTTTCGAGGGAAGAAGGACACGAGTGCCGGAGAAAACTAAGCTAATTAGAAGTTGACGTAAACTGATCATTTTCGGTAATTAGTTCCGGGGCGTCATTCCCAACAAACTTTGAAAGGAAAGGTTTCGACCTGGGCAAATTAAATTAGGGCCTGATATATATTTTTTTGCTTGTTTACAGCGAATTGTTTTTTCCAGTTCGAAATGCAACAACAGGTTGCAATTAGATTGTTTGGGTCTATTTCTGTCTCGGTCGAAAAATAACGGCGGGTGGAAGGAACGTCAAGTATGTGCTTTCATTTTTACTTTCTTATTGCAGACTTCTCCTGTAGTTCATGTTTTATGGGATTATATTTTGTTATACGTATAGTGCTTACATATGTATAGGTTCATTTGCATATGACTTCAATTTGTAATCTTAATTCTGTACAAATTGTATGATATAATGAAAGATATCTTAAAGGTTAATTAGATAGTTCCTGTTCTGTAAAGTGGATCACAATTGTGAAACAGTGTGCTGTTGTTGTTATTATTATTATCATTTATTATTATTATTATTATTATTACCACCACCAGTAATGCTAATAGTATTGGCGCGATATATATATATATATATATATATATATATATATATATATATATATATATATATATATATATATATGTATATATATATATATATATAATATATTATCATTACCACCTGTAGTAGTAGTAATAGTGTTTGCTATGTATATATATATATATATATATATATATATATATATATATATATATATATATATATATATATATATATATATATATATATATATATATATATATATAAATATATATAACTTGTATATATATACACATATATATATATGGTGGTGGAAAGGTCTTGTTTTTAACGAGAACATTTTCATGTATGTTTGCTTCCTGGTGGCAATAAATGTTTTTCAAGGTTTCTCACCGTGCGCAATATGGGTTACATGTTATGCTTCCCATAATATCGAAAATAAAATGGAATTCCCAGAATATAATTGGTGGTGCATTGAAAGTCATCATTTTCATTGAAAAGACATTGAACTGAACTTTATTGTGAAACCTGTACACAATTTTCTTAGTTCTATTTGTTTTTCTATTTTATATACTTCGATATTTCACTCAGCTAATAATGTTCAGCCCGAAATTGTTGAGGGATCTGAGTATTATTTCTGTTACATTTTACATGTGATTTTGGTTTATGTATGTGTAACACGATCATTATTGTTGAGAGATCTGAATATTATTTGTGCTGCATTTGACATGTTATATTTTAGTTTATGAACCGCTGTATGTGCAACACGATCATTATTGCTTCGTGATCTGCGAACACTTTTTATTATACTTTACTAACAAACGCATTATTTTTCTCTTTAACAAAAAACTGAAGGACGATACGAGGATTATGCATTGCATATCCTTTGAAGGAAACATCATTATATGATTTTCCGATTACAGTGTTCACTGCTTTCAAGCGTTTTGACATGCACCATCTCATCTTCTTTACTGGAGTTGAGCAGATGTACAATAGCCAAATTCTCACATATTCTGTCAAGTCATTCTTCTTCTGCTGCTTTTATTCATGATTATTAACACAGGCCGTATATTTTGCTTGCACTCTTCATAAGTACTTCTCTTTTCGTGCTTGCATTAATGCATGAAGCGTGACGAAAGACTGACGTCGTCAGGAGAGAGAGAGAGAGAGAGAGAGAGAGAGAGAGAGAGGAAGCACGTAACTTTAAGCCACCCAAACACGTGAAAAGAAAATCTATATTTCCTCCTGTATGCCTGCACATGGCTGCAAGCTGGCATTTGCCAGTCTGTGTATGCATTCGCCGACTCGCGCCAGCCTCCTTGTCCACACCAAGAAGCACAAGAGCCACTTGCCTTGACTGAGTGCTTGAAAGCATTCCGCTATATTTGTTTGCGTTGGAATTTGTGCGAGCGTATGTTCATTAATGTACTTCCACTATTTGCGAGTCTAGAGGCTCTCTTTAATGCGCATGTTGGCTTCAATTTATTAGTTCTGATTCGCTGCTTAGCTCTGCTTTCAACGCAGACCTCGCGTCTTTGAGTCGCGCCGCGTAGGCGGTACAGGTGGCCTGTCTTTTTTTTTTTTTTTTTTTTTTTTTTCCTAATTTCGGTTTCGACTGCGCATCACTGAATGGGACGACTTTGATGTGCTCTCAGGCAAATTTGCCGGTCTTTTAGGTTGCCACTTTTGCATCATTACGAGGGGTTTCAGCTGAAGAAATATGTCCGGGGGGAAGGACGGGAGGGGGAGGGGAGGGGAAGGAGGGAAGTGGAGGGGGGAGGTGGTTGCGGGAATCCGAAGCAGCAGGATAATTTGATAAACCATCGAGAGTGAAGGGACGGAGAATAGATGGCCTGTTTAGAACTAGTGAGAAATCATTGAGAGAGCACACGTTAAATCCTGGATAAATCCGGATTCTGCTCCGGATTTATCTTAAAATCCTTTCAACTTTTCCACGAGGAATAACCCAACCTTCTACAAAATTTCATAGAAATTCTTCCATAGCTTTTTGAGATGTTGCAGTAAGTTCATTTTACCAAAAACATACAAGGGAGAAGATATCCACCTACAACTTGAAAAAAGTCATACAGACTTTCGGGTAATATTGGAAAAAGAGAAAAATAAGAGAACGTCAAAAAAAGGATCCCCACTGCCATTAGATTCGTTTCATACAAGCGACGCGACGTAGGTGGGCCATCGAGTCGGAGAATTATTTTGATGAATTATTTTGATGCTTTCGGAATGGCAGCGATGATGGGTTTCTCGCTCGAAACTATTTGGCAAATTGTTTAATAACAATTCCAGTAAAACTGAAAATATTTCCCCGCTTTTTTTTCCCGTCACGCGTCCCAGCCTTTATTCCGTTTCGTTTTTGTCCATTTTTTTTTTTTTTTCCTTTTTCAAGTCTTGTCAGAGTTATTGGAAGGGCATGCTACGAAAAATATACTCTGCAGAGGTATCAGAATTCACGTTGATTACTTTTCTTGGGTGCTTGGGCGTCCTCTAGTTTTTTTTTTTTTTTTTCGTTTTTAATATCGTTGACCTCATTTCCCCTGAGAATTTAGTTTATCTACCTCCAGATCTAACGCACACTAACTGCGACCAGTATCACTCTTGAAGACAATAAACGAATTAAACTGTCAGTTTTGATTTGCTTCTTAAATGGCAGATTTGATTAAAGGATTAAGGTGTTGGTATCAGATCATCTTCTCTAAGGTTTCACTCTCGACGATTTCCAATAAGTTTATCAGAAAGATAGGCAAGCAGTAAGTATATATGTATGTATGTATATATACATATATACATACATATATATACATACACACACACGTAGAAGTCACTTTCATATCATAACTGCAATATCGACGTTTACCCAATTTAAAGTGTGCAAAAGAACACAGCATTGGAGTTTGGTACTCGCTTCATTTGCTCACGAGTGGAAAATTCCTTTTATTGGCTTGATTGCGAGTTTGCAAATACCTTTACAACAGTGGCTTGCAAGAAAACGGTATTTTGTTCCTCTGCTGCATCGTTTTTTTTTTTTTATTTGTTCTTCGGTTCTTTAAAAATAAGTGTGCGTTCAGCTAAATGTTTTGGATAAGCATTTCTTCCACGCCCACCCCCGTTCCTTTTTTTTTTTTTTATTTGTGGAGAAAACTTTTTATCTGTACCAATCGGATGATTCACAGATGTTGAAGTAAGTTTTAGGATTTGGTAGACGTTCGTACATGTTTTATTATTATTATTATTATTATTATTATTATTATTATTATTATTATTATTATTATTGAAAATGAGCAACCATTCAAACGGAGTCAGTAAAAAATGCCTACATCACAGGATGTGAAAAAGGAGAAGGCTGGGAAAAAACGCAAGGCAATAAATTATCAACCTTATTCTTTTCGTATTTACATAAAAACATCAATGAAAATAGGATGATATTACTCAACATTTCGTGGGGAAACTTCCCTGTCAAGATGAGCTTCGAGATTACCGCCGAAATTCCAAGCACTGTCACATCTCCATTGCAGTGAAGGGTATTTTTAAAGGTAATATAAATGACATTAATATTACTGTATGTAAGTTTGGAGACTGACAGATGGAGGGAATAGTAAGAAGCGTTTTACAGTATATACAGAAATTGTCCAGATATTTAAGGAGCATCGAGTATCTTTTATATTCTATAAAGGTTTTTTTTTATTTCCAACTTTCCTTATACCTATTTATCCGCTGCTAAATTTACGTGCACTGTTTGCGTTTCTTGAAAGAACTGCAGTAGATAACCCCAACCATTAACTTTGCTCTTATTTTTGTATTTATTTGTTGAAGTTTTTACTTAATTTTGTATTCATTTATTGAATTATTAATTAATTTACGATACACTTTATTTAAGCCTTCTGTCATTCCTTTCACTTAACCCTTCGTTGCTCCTTGTTCCCTTTCATCCAGTCTGTGATTATCACTCCTACCATTTATCCCCTCCCCTCTTAGACCCTTCTCCCGTCATATTATCCCCCTTCCCCTTCCCCTTCCCCTCTAGCCACCTCTTCTATTATGGCCTAATTTAATGGTGATATATGAGGTATTTGACCTAGAACAGCCAATTAAAACCCTTAAGATCGCCTCTGATGATACTCTCATCGTCTCACTTTAAGAGACATTAGGAGATTGGTACGTGTCGGTGAAGGTTCGTTTTTGGTGTGTACCTACGTACGCACACACACACACACACACACACACACACACACACACACACACACACATACATATATATATATATATATATATATATATATATATATATATATATATATATATATATATATATATATATATTATATATATATTTTGATTTTTTGCTCATGGAAAGGGTGGCGCCAGAAAGTAATACCCTTCTGGGCAGGTCTGTTGGAATGAGGACACTTCTGTGTGTATATCTATATATATATGTATATATATATATATATATATATATATATATATATATATATATATATATATATATATATATATATATATTTGAAAAATAGTATAAAAAATCAGTAGCGATTCAGTTGTGATTTCAGCAACAGTTCCTCTCAACCTTCCCTCCAGTTTCCTACACTTTCCTCATTTCTTTCTCACCTTTTAGTTCAAACGTTCGTTTTCTGCCGCTCTCTCTCTCTCTCTCTCTCTCTCTACTCTGTTCTTTCCGACTTTATTTTTCCCTCGGGAAAAAAAAAGTCAAAGGGAAACTTAAATTGGCAATTAAAGAGGATTTTCCATTTCTAATCCTCTGGTTTCCAGCAATTAACGAGCCATTCCTACCCTGTCTAACAGGCAGCTTTCTTTATTCCAAAGACGGCCGTAGTTGTTTTTCACACACACACACACAGACACTGTGAGTTATTGTGTATTTTTCTCCCAGTGTTATTTGTAACTAGTAAAGTCAGAATATCGTTGGAAATTTCATAAAAAGTATCAGTCTGCAATGAACAAATGTTCTAGTTCATATCTTTTCACTTAATGAAGAATTCAACGTTTTGATAAGATAGTTTGAATGGGTGTTAGGGACTGGCTTTTTGAAATAGGAATATAATATGTTTGCGATGTCCAAACAGTAAACATTTTTAGTATTTCCCGGGTGTTCAATTTAACGCTAATTTTAACAGTGCTTTTAAACCCTGCCGACAGTGCAAAAGGCGCACTTGTAGAGGCCACTGGACGTTGGAGAGACGAGGAGAGTACGGTACAAATGTAAAAAGAGATTTTGTCATATTCACCGAAGTGTGTGAATACCTGCACAAAAGGGTTTGGTCAATAAGCCTTTTGTCAGCAGCCCTGAAAACTATTGTGACTGTCAATACGACGCATGTTTTTTATTTAATTTTTTCCTTTTTTTCATTACGGGGACGTAACGCCTGAAAGCTTTGGAAAACGGTGTTCGAATTCGAATTTTTGTGCATTCGACTTGGAATTCCGAAGGGAATGTGCTTTATTATGGCCTTGTGAGATATCATAAGATGTCCTTGAAATTATTAACCTTATAATTATGAGCTTTTCTCTACGTCTCTGTCATTGGCTGGTCTCTTGGTGAATTAAATTAAACGACTCTGGCTCTGGTTTAACTTGGATGGGTAACCACTAATAAAGAGTTGAAGCCTTAAGGGCTGTAGTTAACATCTTTATACAAAATCAGTGCTTAGAATCTTGCAGGAGGCCTTGGAAATTTGGTATAGGCTGTAATGTTTCAGAGTAGGGTACAAGATACCATCAAAGTTTCCTCTCTAGGAAGATAAAAAGATAAAAAACAGTAGAGAATGAGTTGAAGTGATGACGTTGGCGTGCTTTAGTCACCCAAGAGAAAGATTAGCTGCTAATCGTGCAGAAGTTAACTATTAACACGAACCTGCCTGGATCTTTTTGTAATTCCTGTTCATTTTTTCATTAATGTATTTCATTTCAATAATGAGGGAAACGTCATGTTGATGATGCAGATTTCAGGTCGCCCTCAGTTCTTGGAGACACGTGAAGGATGATAGGTCATTAATAGTTCAGATGGATAGCAAAATTTGTTTAATGAAAAAAAATGCGTAGAATTAGGTAGACGTGTAAGATAAATCGGAACTAAATATTTTTCCTGTGCGAATTTTATTGAGGCTTGAAAATTTTAAAGTCCGTGACAGACAACTCAATACGATCGTCAACCAACAAACGAGCATCTAATTAAAACAATCTGCAGCAAAGAAAATGAGTTGAATAAAAAAAACCCACATCATTAAAAATAAACCGTGGATGAAAACCTCCACACGAAAAAAAAAAAAATGAATCTCCTTTCACTCTCCTCCGAGCAGAATTTTTCAAGAACGCCGTCGCCCAAAATTCTGGAAAATCTTTTCGGGATCAGGAAATTGTAAAACGTCGGCCGGAGTATGCAAGCAGCGTTCTCGCCAACCAGCCAGCCAATAGCGGGCTATATGCCGAGCATTTCATTTTGATTGTCCAAGTGCTCGTTAAAGAGAGTCCCTTTGCAGCACACAATGCAAAAGGGATGTCGCACCGTGAATCAAGCAGGCCAGCTGAATCAATACTTTTATCCCCCGGGACGAGAATGGGGGTCGCTGACATTTTATTTGTGTGTGTGTGTGTGTGTGTGTGTGTGTGGGTGGGTGTCTTAAAACTGTTTATATACTGTTATTTTTCATTAGCCGAACTACAGAAAAACTAATGTAATAGTGGAAGGAATTCGGCTGACACGATAATTAAGAAAAAGTCCGATATTTAAGGAAGGGAAATACCGTACTTGGCTGATTAGATTCCTTACTGACGTTACGCGAGTATTGTTTCTTACTTTGTGTTGTATTCCTTATTCTGTGTGAGCAAGGTTGCAGAAAAACTATGTAGTAAGGGCAAGTATTTGACGGACATAATATACGTGTAAAATTTATAATAAATGAAGCGTGACCTCAACTTTGTTTATAGGAAAAAGAAGGTGATATCTTAAGGAAAAATCCTCCTTTCCCAATAAGGTGAAAGAAAATTAAATGTTAATGTGGAATAGTAGAAAAATTAAATATATTCTTTCATATACAAATCCTTGAATTTTGTAATGTGGTATTTATATAAGTTGCATGAAGTGAATTCATAATGAGGTATACCAAATAAAGATGAGGTGTTTATTATCTCTCTCTCTCTCTCTCTCTCTCTCTCTCTCTCTCTCTCTCTCTCTCTCTCTCACCCACACACACATGAAAGTTGCCAAAAAAAAATGAGACGAGTATGGGCAGTGAAGCTGAAAAATCAAAGAAACGAAAGTTTATAGAAGCCAGAAAGATTTATAAATTAATTCCTCTTGCATTTTATGAACCGACGCTGGATATTGAGAGTAGTAATCGCTTTGGCGTTGAGAATTATGGCAGCATTATAGTCGTACTTAGAGTCTGCACGATTGCCGTAAGCCTTTTCTTGGACGTAAGGCCGACGAGGTGGTTTGCCGATGCGGCATTTTCTATCTTCGGGGACCTCGTTCGTCACCTCTATCGGGGCAGGACAATGCCAACGCGTCAGCGCCATTTAGATGGAGTATTGGAGCTCTAAAGTGCCAATGTGACAATTAAAGACAACGTTAAGACAATTTACGGTCGCCGGATGCGATAGGGAGATGCGGCCGGACAATTTCTTCGTTGTCTGCTTGTCCCTCGTGTTCGGAGATGTTTGAAAAGACATTCAGAGAACATTCCGTTTCATTTTCGGGATTATTATTGGATGTCGTGGCTGCTGCCCTCTCTCTCTCTCTCTCTCTCTCTCTCTCTCTCTCTCTCTCTCTCTCTCTCTCTCTCTCTCTCTCTCGTCGTCATACCTAAAAATATTCCTGTGAGGGGAAACAATCACTCTGGTAATTGGGATAAATCAGGGTTTTGATACCAAAATCCGTAACATAAAACGACGTATAACACATTTTTGTGTTTTTTTTTTTATTTGAGATTATAAATGCTATTATTATTATTATTATTATTATTATTATTATTATTATTATTATTATTATTATTATTATTATTGGTAGAAATTCAGACATCCATTTAACAGACATTTTTAGCAAAACTCGATGTACGAGCATGAAAACTATTTTAAAAAGACGAATTTTCTTAAACTTTTTTTCCGTACAGCCTTAAAAAAAAAAAGAATTTATTTAGGAAAGTTTGTCTTTGCTTAGGAAACAGGGGTTTTGGTTAGACAAAAGGTTGGTAATTTCGGGCAGAAAAAGGCTGAATTTTGCTGGGAAAAAGAGAGACTGGTTTGCGTTAAAATAAAAAGCACTTTTATATAAAAAAAAAAAATACTGTTACTGGTTACAAAAATGATTGATTTTGTTTGTGAAATTGGATCAGTAATGCTAAAGAAAGGCTGCTTTTAGTTGGGAAAATGCCGATTTGGGGTAGAAAACACCATGAATATAATTTCGGCGTTTTTAAAGTTTTTTGGCCAAAGTTTGGTTTTAGAAAAGGACTACTTTCAGTTAAGAAAATGTTATTTATATTAGAAGAAACTGTTACTAGTTAAAGTTCGCCCTTTAAATATAACTGATTTGGATAAAAATTCTAATTTGATGTAGAGTGTTGGTTAGGAATGAATTAATAATTTTAAGTTATCAGTCGTCGTGACTTCTATGGTCATTGGGTTAGGTAAGATGTAGGAAAAATTAATGGAGAAAAGCTTATTGAAGAGAGGAACTTGATTGAAATAATCTAGTATTTAAATAACTAAACTACTTGGCATTCAGATGGCCAACAAGGAATCCTTCCACCTATAAAACTAATCGCTCTATAGCGGGATATAGCCAAAGTTCTTGTTATTGACCAATCTGTTAACAACCGCTTGTAGTTATTAATAACATCCACTGACAGTTTTTAACAAACTTCGAGTTCGGGTTTATTCGTCTGCCCCGGAATGATTTTGTGATATTAAAAAACTTTTCTTTCAATTAGTTTTCAGGGTGTGATATTTTCATATATATTATTCTTGTAAGCTTCTTCAAGGTCCATGTATTCGTCGTAAAACTTTTACGTTTACTTCCAAACTCCTTTCATTACTGTTGCATTACAGAAACATCATCTGCGTACTCCCTCCTGTCAACCCACACTGTTCTTCCAAGGCATGCATACACGCATACACATATACATATATTTAAAGATCATATGTATGTGTGTATATATATATATATATTATTTATATATACTATATATATGTATGTATTTATATATTTTTATAAATAACTATTGAATAAAAACTATATATATATATATATATATATATATATATATATATATATATATATATATATATATATATAGATATATAGAGAGAGAGAGAGAGAGAGAGAGAGAGAGAGAGAGAGAGAGAGCTACCAAATTTGATTTTAGAGAGATCGTTCTTTTTCTCTTTGTCCTGATAAGTGTTATTACACCTATAAATATTTTCAGCTGTTGGCAGAATCCAATATCAGTATTGCAAGACTAGCCCCCTTAACGAAAACTTAGTAGGTCTTTACAGCCAGCGTTCGTGTGTAATACACGGAACGCGATACTATATATATATATATATATATATATATATATATATATATATATATATATATATATATATATATATATATATATATATATATATATATATATATATATATTTATATACATATATATAATGTATGTCTTCATATGTATGGTTGTATGTACGTATGTATAAATGTCAGCAAATTCATATCGACGTTAGGTTTATATTTCACTTATTGCTATGTAAATTGAGAGCGGGTAACCTCCATACGTAATTACCCTGAGGTACAAGGGGCTTCCCTCTGCAAAGCTTCAAGAGTACATGTAATTTACATATAGAACATAGAACAAAGGTTGGAATTCACGCAGGAAAAGAGTCTGATATATACAAGACTTTAATGACGATTCCGTTCGGTAACTGATACCAAGATGTTAGAAAAATGTTTTAAAACTAACATATCTGTATTTTGATTCTGAAGAATGTGATGTAATCATTTAATATATTTCACGACAAACTTTGACCCTAGTCTTTATCGTAATCAGGATGGGTATTCATCTCGGGTAAAATATCTGACTTTGACAGAAATTTGAACTTTGGGGCTACAATAAATTCCCATTCTTCCTAGTAGCTTAGCACAATATTAGAGTCGGATACCACGCTTCAAAATGAAGACTCGAAACCTGTCATGGTAGCATTATTATTCTACATTCATTTCCTCCTCGGATTTCAAGGCTTCAGTCGAATAAGTATTCAAGAATGTCATGAAAAGAAAACCTAGGAATTTTATCTTGTTTTTTTTTCCAGACCGTTGAGAATTGTTTACTGCGCTAAATAATAGCCCACGACCTTCACCTTTCCTACCGGGAGAGAGTATTTCCATTACCTTTTGTCTTCAGAGCCTACTGTCCCTTTGCACAATAGCCTTGAGAACGAATCCACATCCATCATCCTCCAGTGGTCGCTCGTCCAAGGGCTGTTGAATAGCGACCCACCTAGGGCTTTGCTGTGCTTGTTTCTGCGTCTCCATTGCCAAGAATTCTCTCTCTCTCTCTCTCTCTCTCTCTCTCTCTCTCTCTCTCTCTCTCTCTCTCTCTCTCTCTCTGTGACGTTTATATAAAACTGTTTAGTCGTTGTAAAACTAGTTTACGGTTGTAAGTTACTATATAATAATCTCTCTCTCTCTCTCTCTCTCTCTCTCTCTCTCTCTCTCTCTCTCTCTCTCTCTCTCTCTGGCGTCGACTACCGTGGTCGTTGCCACACCAGTTTTCGTTTGTAAATTACTATCCTCTCTCTCTCTCTCTCTCTCTCTCTCTCTCTCTCTCTCTCTCTCTCTCTCTCTCTCTCTCTCTCGTCGATGACCATAATCGTTGTAACACCAATTTGTTTATGAATCTCTCTCTCTCTCTCTCTCTCTCTCTCTCTCTCTCTCTCTCTCTCTCTCTCTCTCTCTCTCTCTCCCTCTATGGTATTGATGGCCTTAGCCTTGTAACACCAGTTTGTCTTTAAATCACTCAATTTATCCCCC
This sequence comes from Macrobrachium rosenbergii, assembly GCF_040412425.1. Lineage (NCBI taxonomy): Eukaryota > Metazoa > Arthropoda > Malacostraca > Decapoda > Palaemonidae > Macrobrachium > Macrobrachium rosenbergii. The sequence goes on from NC_089768.1 coordinate 30,894,150, forward strand.
CCCTCTCTCTCTCTCTCTCTCTCTCTCTCTCTCTCTCTCTCTCTCTCTCAACAGTCGTCCCCATACATGCTGTGGCGCCAGTTTATATCAATAAATCAGTCAGTTCAGTCTGCGCGAGTGTGAACATATGTCTGAAAATGCTGACAGTTTTGTTTATTGGCTATCGATAAGACGAATGGAATGGGAGAAATCGAAAAATAAAAAAAAAAATAGTTTAAAAGTACCGCATGTTTGTAATATGAGAGTTAGCCTTAAGTGGGTCTCTCATTAATGTTTGTTATTGGCTGTCAGCTCTTTTTTTGTTTTTCTTTTACGACACTGATCTTAGACAACAAAATAGTCCTTCACATGTCGACGTCTGTTGGCTCTCAAATCAGAATGTGTCAAGTCGTACGCCCGAGTAGTGAGTTATTTGATGCCACTAAAAGGGAGTGCATCTTAAGTAAGCGTTTTAGGTAGCACTTCTCGCTTGTGTTAAGCAACTTTGCAAAGTGGGTATGTGTTTGCATATGCGAGAGAGAACTTAGAGAGAGAGAGAGAGAAAAGTGATATATAATAGCCACCCAAAGAGCAATATTTCTTTGGTCAACTTAGATTTTAGCGACCATTTCGTCCATTTTGATTAGTGTGCTTTTGATATTCTAGGTAATTTGGGATGCCAAAATCTGTACAAAATATGATCAACGATTGTTGGTTTGATTATATATATATATATATATATATATATATATATATATATATATATATATATATATATATATATATTATATATTTATATTTATATATATATATATCTGTATATATATAATATATATATTTGTTTTTATGTATGTAAAACTATGAGGTTTGTGTGTGTGTGTGTATATATATATATATATATATATATATATATATATATATATATATATATATATATATATATATATATATATATATATATATATATATATATATATATATATATATATATATACATACATACAGTACATACACATTACTTTTTTCCACTGAGGTCAGACACTTCAGATAAGTTTTGAATAAAAATGTCAGAAAATAATAGAATTACGATGTTTTCAACAGACAATAAATTGAAAATTAAAGGAAAATCAGATTCAGGTTTTTTGGCCGATAACAAAAGAAAATATATTTTCATGATACTTACCTTTTCACGAGATGTGTCACCTACGTAAGAGGCTGATGTAAAGTGGTTCAACTCTTTGCCAAGCAAAATGTCGTTCTTTTCTGCGACTTATGTACTGTCATATCCTTCGTTTGTAATTTTATTTTCTGTTTTAATTTTGTTTCTGTATTTAATTCTATTTAACATTAAAAGAGAATATGAGGTTTCATGTGTTGCCAAAAAAAAAAAATTACCTTAAAGCTTCCAGGCGATTGACGACCCGATAACGAAATGAAATGAGCCGCGGAAGAGTACGCCACCATCCATTTCAAATCTGCCAAACTTTTTTTTTTTATTGTTTGTTGTGTTATCGAGCAATAATAAAAGGGCACTTAACGCCAGAAAAGCAACGGTTGATATCGGATAACGAGCTGCAAAGAGGCATCGGATATCGAACTAACCATTTGACATCAAATGCTGAGGCTCCGACCAGACATCAAATACTCCGACGCTTTTGGGATCCGATTTCTTTTGTTTGTATAATTTTTTTTTTCCACTTGAATTCAGCAGTGATGGAATAAAAATGAATGGATAAAAGTTCAAAGATAGTCGTGGATAGTTTTGGCTGTTAAATTAGAAGATTGTGTATGGCAGAAATTACACATATTCAGAAAAATTATAAATTCAGTTATGATTAAGTAAGAAACTATGTAGAAATGATACAGAGTAGATTTCGATAGCTTCAGCTGTTAGGTTGCTGGGCGGTGCAAAAAAAAAAAGTATATAATTACAAAAAATAGGAAAAGTTAAAAGTTCACAGAATAGTGGTGAATATAGTTTTGGCTGTTAAATTACAAGATTGTATATATGGTAAATATAGTATATTTTATTCAAAAAATTTATATTGAATATTTGCCCAAAATAAATTCAGCGATGATAGAATAAAGAAAAATTGCATAGAACAGATTTCGATAGCTTCAGCTATTAGGTTACAGGACTATGCCAAAAAAAAAAAAAAAGAATTACAAAAATGGCAAATATTTGCCCAGAAATAAATACATAGAAAGCTGACAATGCTAAGTGAACGCCGTCGATCAAGAATGATTTATGATTATTCCCAAAAAGGTTGAAATAAAATTTACATTTTTAGGGAATGAAAAAAAAAAATACTTCATCATAAAAGAAATATGGTACAGATAAATTTGAATCGGAATGAACGGGATAGCCACCCATAACTATTATTGTTTTTTTATCAACCTACCGTTGAACCATACGTATAGACACTAGGTGAGATTGTTTTTAGGAATTAAAGCTCTTTACAAAGGAGCAGAGAGATGAAGAAGGCATCTGTCAAACAAGTAGCCGTACGGTAAAAGCAAATCAGAAAATATTCGCTCTCTGAGTTTTCTTCATTCAGAATATTAAATCGACAAGAATACAAAAGAAAATTGAATTGAGATTGCTTCAACCTTGGTACCCGGAGATACTGCCGATAGTCCTAAAAGGGGCGTGATAAAATTTATATCGTTGACCACCTGCTGTCATCATGCATAAATTCAATGTCTTGATTGTAAATATATGTATCTCTATAACTGTGTGTGTGTGTTGTGTGTTTGTTGGCTAAGTCTGGCATCCACCGCCTCAGCTTGTGCCTGTGCGCTTATTGTGTATGTATGTATGTGTGTGTATATATATATATATACATTGTACATGTATATATACATTACATATGTATATATGACTGTGAAATATTTTCTGTTAAAACAGAATTCCATCAAATATAAGGTGCCCATACAAACACCAAAATGTGGAAAATAAAGGCTATATTTCAGAGACCAAACTGTCTCTCTCCTCAGGAGAGTCTGAGGAGAGAGACAGTTTGGTCTCTGAAATATAGCCTTTATTTTCCACATTTTGGCGTTTGTATGGGCTCCTTATATTTGATATGTATACTCGTCTTCTCACCATTGCTGTCGTCAACTTGCTCGGCTTTTCGTATCCTTTTTCCCCTCTCCAGCAATCAAGCACCATTCTAAACACATCACCACAAGACTTTCCATTCTCATGCACACTAGACACCCCATAACTGCCATCTCTTTCTCTGTCACCTGCCTGTGCGTTTGAACCACTTAAAACAATCATCCTTTCCCGTCCTCTAAGCTCATCAAGCCATAGATGCAGACTATCGCAATAAAATACTTTCTCCTTGGTCCCTTTCCAATCCTGTCCCATACACACTCACTATCAATACCCATATAATCCTCAGTCTAAGACATTTGTACTCATCCAACCGTCACCAGAGTCTCTAACACAAAGTGCTACACTTGCCCTAACTCTTAAAAGTTTCAGTTAACCTCAGACACAGTCATATTTTCCTTCCCATTCCTGCACAGGCAGCACTTTCATCTTTATTTCCTTCAGTGCCAAAGCTGAATGCTTTCTCTCCAAAGCAAAATCAAATATCATCCATTATTCACTTTCTGCACTAGGTCTACTCATATTCATAAAATCCCATGCACCGTATATTTGGTGACCATATATATATATGTGTGTGTGTGTGTTCATACATATATACATTTATATTCTGTGCGACTGCATTAAGTTAACAGAGCACTCTTACAAAAATATATACAAATCAAAAGGTGATCCTCTCGAAAAAAAAAATCCACTTTTTATGCTAGTATTTTGCATATCTACTTACACGAAAAAAGCCACTTAACTATATCGAAAGGTCGACATTTCATCGCTTTTAAATCGAGAAACACCTATTTTTCGTTTCTCTGACGGAAAGTTGTACCAAGCACTTACATTCATAAATATTATGACCAAAGCCGTGAGAAACACAGTGGACTCCAGCAACGCAAAAGAGTTGGCAAATAAACTTCGTAAGCCTCAGAACAAAAACAAACATAGAAGCAGAATTATCACGAGAGAGAGAGAGAGAGAGAGAGAGAGAGAGAGAGAGAGAGAGAGAGAGAGAGAGAGAGAGAGGCGGTACGGGGGGGAACATGCAAACGCCCCAAGAATACAATATTTTATGGCAACGGATGGCGTTCAGAGGGCGGAGTTGTGTGTGTTTATTTAGGAGACAAAAAAAATGAATAGGATAAAAAAAAATAAATAAAAGCGAAGGGGGAAGGTGAAGACGAATGAGAGAAAGAGGGAGAGAGAGAGTGAGTGTTCTGCGAAGTCCGACAATTTTTTGAGGTGTAAAGATTTTCACGTATTTTTACACGTCTATGCATCTAGTGCACATGTACACACGTGCTCTCACACACACACACAATATATATATATATATATATATATATATATATATATATATATATATATATATATATATATATATATATATATATATATATATAAATATAAATGTGTGTGTGTGTTTTAATAATGGAATTCCACAAGCAACAAATTATTTTTGGTAAACTAGAACAAATTATATAAATATATGTGTATATATATATGTATGTGTATATATATATATATATATGTGTGTGTATGTGTTTGTGTGTGTGATTTAGCAAAGAAATACCGTAACCCACACGCTATACATTATTAAAATGGAACTTTTCAGTTCAAAATGTATTTATGAAGACATTTTTTAGGCAGAATATTTCCTGAGATAGAATACTCCGCGTGAATTCTGGGGAAATTCTGAAACGCATAAAACTCATTTTTATGAGAAATTCGTTAAAGAAAAAAGGACGTCACAGAAGAAGGAAATAACTCTCAAAGCTAGAGGTTTTGTGAAGAGATCATCTGTCTAAATTGACGAAGTTATGCAAAGGAAAGTTTCAGTAATACGATTAAATTTGGGGCGAAAATGGTGCGCTTGTAATTAAACTTCCTAGGAATTGTGGGGAGATAAGTAGTTGAATTATTCGTTAGCAGTCTCTCTCTCTCTCTCTCTCTCTCTCTCTCTCTCTCTCTCTCTCTCTCTCTCTCTATACTATAAACTGCAGAAGTTTCTTAAACCCGTTGATAAATGTACCCAACATACAAAATTCAACCCTTAGCAAAACATTAAATAGATAGGAAATTTAATTTAGTTTTCAATTAATCAGCAGCATATTTGGTGCTATCATCAGGCATCGTCATGTCTTCTGGACCCGACCCTCTCAGAAAAGAAAAGCAAAAAGAGTATTCTCAGCTATATTAGAAGCAGATACGTGTCTCCTTTTTTTCTTAATTAGACTGGAGATCCCCCTTCATGTCAGTGTCTACTTTTCCCCATTATGGTCGGACGAAGAGACGGTTATAAATGGGGTGGTCTCGTTAACCTGAAAATGCATAAGCGTTAATATTGGTAATTGGATTGTATGTTCGTGATAAACTCTAATTTTATTGGCTTCGGATAAACGCATAATGTTTTAAGACTGGTTGGGGGGACGTAGGTAGGTAGGTATGTAGACAGAAAAGACACATGCTTTTTATACATGCCTTGTAATTCCACAGTGCTCCCGTGGATGAGGAATATAGGAAATTCTCCCGTGAGTATATAAGGAGGGGATGCTAAGGCTTTCGGCTTCTGTTATCAAGTCATCTTCAGAGTAGCCTACTCTGAAGATGACTTTATAATAAAGTTCGAAAGTCTTGGTGTCTCCTTTTATTTTCATGTGAAAATTTCTTATATCCCAAATAATTATACTCGTATATATATTATATATATATATATATATATATATATATATATATATATATATATATACATATATATATATATATATAATATATAAATATATATATATATTTATATATATATATATATATATATATATAATAATGCTAAGTAAAGGACGACAGACAGTCGAAAGGCCTCATAGCACTCCAGTGTTTCCTTTCCTTCGTGGATTTTATCTTTATATATTCATCACGTTACAGATTTTCGTGATTCAATTGTACATATGTGTATATATATATATATATATATATATATATATATATATATATATATATATATATAGAGAGAGAGAGAGAGAGAGAGAGAGAGAGAGAGAGAGAGAGAGAGAGAGAGAGAGAGAGAGAGAGTACTGATGTTCAGCATAGGCAACAGACAATGCAGTAAGTAAGGTAATAGGATTACCCAGATAATAAAAATGGCAAACCTGCATTAGCGTCTTAACAAAAAAAAAAAAAAAAAATTCAATGAAAGCCGAAAAAAAATCGAACGTTACATTAACGGATCTGGAATTTCATCACATTTACAGAAATGGAAAAAAAAAATCTTGAACAGTAGTGATTTCCATTTGATCTGGACTTAAAATATTTTTAAGTGTCTAGAATTTCATCTGATTGGAGCTTAGAATTTTTTTTTTTTTAAGTATTCAGTTTCTGAGTGCACTTTATGCTCTGATTATCAGTACAGGAAGATAGGTTATTTTATTAAGAGTTAGAAGTTAGGATTTCACCATCTCTTTTTAGCAGAAGTTGGGAAATTATTTAGAAATTACCAACTACAAAATGAAAAGTTTATCGGCGAAATTCCTCTCGTACATTGTCAGGAACATAGAGAGTTTGTCGATGACTCATTTTAAATAAGAGGAGAGGGAGGACTCCTTTCATATAAGAGGAGATGAATGACTCATTTTACATATGGGGAGATGAATGACTACACTTATAAAAGAGAAGATTAATGACTCGTTTTTCCATTTATAAAAGAGAAGATGAATGACTCATTTTTCATAAGAGGAGATGAATGACTTATTTTACGTAAGAGGAGATGAATGACTCACTTTACATAAGAGGAGATGAATGACTCTTTTTACATAAGAGGAGATGAATGATTTCTTTTATAAAGAGAAGATGAACGACTCCTTTTATATAAGAGGAGATGAATGACTCCTTTTATATAAGAGGAGATTAATGACTCCTTGTATATAAGAGAAGGTGTATGACTCATTTTACATAATAGGAGATGAATAACTCATTTTAAGTAGAGATGGATGACTCATTTTACATAAGAGGAGATGAATGACTCATTTGAGGAGATGACTGGTTAATTTTACATCATAAGAGGAGATGAGTGACCCCTTTTATATAAGAGGAGATGAATGACTCCTTTTGTATAAGAGAAGATTTATGACTCATTTTACATTAGAGGAGATGAATAACTCATTTTACATAGAGATGGATGACTCATTCTACATGAGAGAAGGTGAATAACTCATTTTACATAGAGGTGGATGACTCATTTTACATGGGAGGAGGTGAATGACTCATTTTACATAAGAGGAGATGAATGACTCATTTTACATGAGAGGAGATGAATGACTCATATTACATAAGAGGAGATGAATGACTCATTTTACATGAGAGGAGATGAATGACTCATTTTACATAAGAGGAGATGAATGACTCATTTAACATGAGAAGAGATGAATGACTCATTTTACGTAAGAGGAGATGATATATCTCATTTTATGTAGGAGAGATAGAAAGAGTTAAGACTCATTATATGTAAAGTCTGCACATATATGGTTTGACAATTCATATACGATCATTCTGTCTTTTGTGTCTCGAAAGCTTCAGGGAGATTAAGACGGTGAAAACAGCAATAAAAACATCATTATTAATTTACTTAATTATATTGTATTTTTATTATGAAGGAACATCGACCAGTTAGCAATTTATGCTTCGGTATGCACTGCTAGGTAAAATTACAACGAAAGGTACATCATAGTAACCTAAGCAATCATCTTAACAAAGAGGACCACGTGCCGAGGAAGTAAATAAAAGTCACGTGCCCAGAAAAGTTTTACATCCATTATGAGAATTGGGGACGTTTTTGTGAGAACCGCCACATAACATCATTTAATAATTCATCGAGAATCTAAAATATTCGTCTGGCTCGTGTCAAGATTGTACAACGAGTGCAGGAGTTCATTAGCAATAACACCAGGGAGGCTTTAGAAAGGCAAAAGTTCATAAAATGCCTCATCACAAAATTATATTGAATTCATCCCAAAATCCAACATGCTAACCCTCTCATATCTATTTTTGTTAATGATGGACGGACTCCAGGATTTTATTTTAAATATTCCATTTCGATACGGCCATCCTTCAAAGATTTTGAATTAGGAGTGGTATTGGGAACGTAATCGTCTCTTAAAGGTGCAGTATTGCTTCAGGCTCAGAGGTCTACCCTGAAGTAATGATGGAAATACATATGAACGTTAACACATCAGTGATTAACATGTATAGTGAGCAGTTAATGTAAAAGAAAAAAAGGTGGGCGGAGGGCTAATGTTTCCGCCTGTCGTTGCTATTCTAAAATATCAGAGTACCCGAATATCTCTTATTTCCTGTTTTATATGAAACTCACAGTTTTTTTTTTTTTAAGAAATAATGAGAAGTAGTGGTTAACTCTGTATTACATGCTGAAAAAAAATTACTGTGCTAATGATGTTTCTGAATCAGGCAGCGTAAGCTGCTGCTCGGATAAGATGAAGAGATGAAATGTTACGATTTTCTTGTTCTATAAAGAGAGAGAGAGAGAGAGAGAGAGAGAGAGAGAGAGAGAGAGAGAGAGAGAGACTTCTCTTAAACCGAACCACTGAAAATTAAGCGATGAAACGTAAATAGATGTCAGACATCATATAAACAGCAGTCTCCTTGAACACAAAGCTTCTGCTATCTTAACGTTTATTTAATCACTGCAATAAGTGGCGCACACTGAGTTGGCGGCCGCTAAAGTTAAAAGAAGGAAACTTTTTGCAATATCGCATTTTGTTGGGAAGAGAATAAAAAAATTTAATAAATAAAATCTTCAATACAAAGAAATTAGAAAGATAACCCTACCCATTATGCGATTGAACGAGACAGCATCGCAAGATCAGGGAAGAAAAAGAAGCAAAATGACTGCACATAAAAAAAATAAATAAATAAAAGAGAAAGTCACAGTCAGATTTCACAGTGGTGTTTGTTGGCTGAAGGCAAGAGAGAGAAGGATGTGATGTCATGCGAGAGGAAAAACCATGGATGAAGCAGATAATATCCGAAGGAAAGGAATAATTAAGCGAAAGGAAGTTGAAGATAAGAACTAGAGATGAAAAAACGTGGTAAGAAAAGAGAAGCCGTGAGGAATAATGGAAGGAGAGCAAAGAATAAAACCCAGAAGAGAAGGGAAATAAGAGGAGGTACGAAATTTCCAAGCGGATAGCTGAAGTTAGAATTACATCAGTGCTCTTGTATCAAAGAGGTGGTGAGGAAGAGGAATGGGAGGTGGGGGCCGTTAGGAAAAGGAGGAGGAACAGGAGGAAAGCGAAGGAATAGGAAGACAGCGAAGGAATAAAGGGAGGAAGCCATCCTTCTCTAAACCTGATATGAGACACCAAAGGCGAACAGGAATGGTTATTTGAGACTTATCGACCTTCTCAGAACGAGACAGGTATGGAACCTCGGAAGGGGAGAGGGCGTGGGTGGCCTGGGGGAGGGGGGGTAGGTAACCTCTTAGGACAGACAGCTCACAAGTTACAAGATTGAAATCCCTACGGGGATGGTGCAAAACAACAGAATAAGACTGGCTTCCGGGCGTTGAGAGATTTCCCCCCCGACAACCACGCCTCGAAAGTATCTGTGCAACACAGCACTGGAAGTGGAACAGGGCGAATTTCTCGTGCAATGTTGGGTATTTGTTGGGTATTTGGAGGCAGTCAGCGTCACATCCTCTTAGTTAATTTAGCTGTTATTCTGTAAACTCAGTCCGAGACGCTCTTCATGACAACTGGGTTATCTGGATACAAATTTTAGCTGCCACAAGATAGACGCCTAACGAGTATCTTCAACATTAGGTTTGTTCCATCGCCTTTGTATATCGTGAATATCTGAAGTTTTGGGTTCGTAATCCGTTGCTGGGGGCCATCTTGCACTTTTGCATATATATATATATATATATATATATATATATATATATATATATATATATATATATATATATATATATATATATATATATATAATGTATATATATATATATATATACTGTATATATGCAGCGATAAATCTTATTGCTATAGGTTTCCCAGAAGTGTAACTGGATGAAGGATTGATTAGTCAGTCCATATCACAGTTAAGTTTCCTTTGCCTTGTGACCATAATGACATGGCTTTTTGATAAGTGTTCGTGCAAGTGAGTAGATAAATCACAATAGGGTATGTGTTGCAGATTTCAAATTTGGATAATATACATCAAAATATATCGAAGCGGCAGATAATTAGGAGATAAGGGCTACATTGGGTTATGGCTGCTTTCCTAAATACCCTCAGGAGAAATAAAATCAATTTCTCATACCTGGATAGCAATGAGGATTAGGAAACCGTAGGAAAAAGGCAATGCATTTGATTTTATGCATCTGAATGCTGTCAGCTCAGCAGTCAGTAATTTTCAGGGGAAAAATACAAAGCTCGAAGGTGTTGGTGTATACAAGATAACCTTGCTGTTGTGGAAAAACGCCTAAGGGTGTCTCAGGGGGTAAAGCCTACCCTGTGAAAAAAATTTGCCTAATATTTGGTAAAATAGTAGTATCGAAACTGTATCTTTTTCAGTGTCGTAGAGCCTCGATCTGGTTGTTGATATCCTTGAAGATCTTATTTGAAGGGGGCCTTAACCGTATAGAACTTTATTCGTGTATAAAAACAGCTCCATTGTTCGAAAATAGAATGAGATTCCTATCCAAAAAGTAATCGCTTCCCACTTTTTACTTATATATCAGGTTCTCATTTTCATAG
>NC_089768.1:30907500-30910000 GCF_040412425.1 Macrobrachium rosenbergii
GTGGGGGTAAGACATCACTGGCACCAAAGGGGGTGGGGATGGGAAGGGGGTGACATGTAAAAATAGCCTAAAACAACAAATGTTAGTGTCTAATCCATAGTTATCGAGGTCGTTGAGATGAATAGTGACACTCCAGATGCCTTTCAGGTCCAAGTCCAGCCCCGATAGAAAAGTGGGGTGAGCAGGGGTGAAAAATAAAATGTCAAAAATGACAGATTTTAACGTCTAATCCATGGTTTTCGAGGTCGCTGAGTTGAATAGTGAAACTCCCAATGCCCTTTGAGTCCAAGTTCAGGAAAGGAGGGTTGAGGAGAAAGAGAAAGAGAGAGAGAGAGAGAGAGAGAGAATGTATTGGTTTTTATTCAGAGTTTTCCCGGGCAGCGCCGGATTGGTCAGCCAGTTACTGAATAAGTACATGATCTTATTCATTCTGAATACATTATCACTTCCACGTTTGATTAAAACTTTTATTAGAGAAATGCATCATTGATTCTATTACCATCCATCCCATCTCAGTAACTCGCCTCTATTTTATTCAATTATTTGTTTGTTTAGTTATTCATTTATTTATTTGCGTCGTTTTCAATTATGCTTTGTGATAAGTCTTTTGTGTTGGCAATATTTCTCTCAGAATTTTTTTTATTTTGGAAGAGAGTAACTAGATTAATATCGGGTTATAATAATTATAGATTTCCTATTCAATTTCCCGTCTCTCTCTCTCTCTCTCTCTCTCTCTCTCTCTCTCTCTCTCTCTCTCTCATAAACATGCAACCGCACTGTAAAATTAGTCTCCAATAAAACATTTATTCCTAAAGTGAACCATCTTCGGTTCCCATGTGTTTTCCGTCACACGCAATATCTTCATCACATCTCCTTAGGCTCTCGATTGGTTTCCAGGGACCCACTCTTTACCCGTTTCAATAACAAGACGGCTTCGAAACTCCCATTACAGAGAAATTCCGGAAGGCTTTTTTTGAACGGCCTCTCTTATATTTCATTTCCCATTTCGCAGGACAAGACGTTGTTTCACGTGTTATTAAGTGGGGCCTTTTTTTTTCGCAAGTAGATGTCATTCTTCCCTGCCAGACAGTTTGAGTGTGAAAATTTACACACAGGAGGTCAGATCGTCATCTTTATTTCAAATGCTAATGAAATGTGGTCATAATTGTTTCTGGATCTAAGGAATATGTCTGCTTAAATTACTCTCTTTGTTCGTTTTATAAGCAGATAATTCGCAATCAATCACTTAACTAATCTCCAGAGTCTGCTGCATGCTTCTAGGAATTATTTTCTTTAGGGAGTTCATTTGCATATGATAGGTTTCCTTAACACAAATAACGGCTGTGACCTTAATATGAACTACATTAAGCCCTTCTGTAGCCAAACAGAGTAGACGAAATCTATTTTTAAGACATTAAATGTCCTCAGAATTTGTGGATTCTGTTTGACATATATTTCATATATACTGCCTTTGTTCTTTAGGCTAATCGGAAACACCATATATATTCAGCGTACTTAACGTGATTAACTGCGATAAATATTAGCAATAATGAAATGCGGTATATAACTCGACATTCATTTACAAGATGGGAGACTTGAGCATTGCGTTTACTGTGGTAATTCATATTTAACACTCTCTCTCTCTCTCTCTCTCTCTCTCTCTCTCTCTCTCTCTCTCTCTCTCTCTCTCTCTCTGCTTCAAACGTTCCACTTTTAAGCTTTGGACATTTATTAACTGTACTGTGACATTTACCCTTACATTCTCCCCAGGAATAATATTCAGGCTAGGAAGTGGAGATATTTGTTGCATATTGTTATATCTTTCACATATGCAATGGCCTCCTTTCTCCTTATAACATTTATTCAAAACTGAGTAAGATTTCTTTTGTATTTTCACTAAATGAACGAAAAATAAACCTGCGCACTTGGTTTTATTATTGGCTCTTTGAGGCGTAAAGAGTAATGGTAGTAAAGATAAATTTAAAGAAAATTGAGCGAACAGTATCAGGACATCCACGGATGTGAAATAGAAATGATTTGGATACAAAAGTGGCCAGAGGGGATGTTTTGCTTGGCCAGTCTTTCTTGATCGTGAAATTTCGTTGACAAGAAAATCGAAAACTGGTAGAGTAAATTTGATTACAGTAAATCAGGAAGGGTTATAAGTAAGAAAAATGTCAGCATGTGGGGAAGATGTCGTAGAAAAGTTATTGGAAGAGAAAAGAGCATTTCCTAAAAGAGGGAACATGGAGGGGGAAAAACGATTTAGACTTTGTTGGATCATCAGGAGAATAAGTAATCGGAAGTTACAAAAGATAATATGCTGTATGCTACCTGATGAAGGAAAAACACTATTCTTATTCGTGAATTAGTTGGGCTTGAATGTGAAATTTAGGCTAAAATCCAAGCGCTTTTAGCACTGAAAATAATGTTGAAACAATTGTTAGGAAAGGATGGAAAGTAAGATGGAAGAAAGAGTACATGAACGGAGGTAAAGTAA
>NC_089768.1:30915000-30922500 GCF_040412425.1 Macrobrachium rosenbergii
GAACGGAGGTACAGCAATAGGAATATTTCATTTCTGAGTGATGAAAGTACACCATAGTTAGGGAAACATTTTGGTTCGAAATATATTTCTTACTGAAGAGTTACAAACTGAATTTCGAGAAAACGATATAAAGTGTTGAGTGAAGCACACAGCTACCATTTTGGTCTCATTTCCCTTTGCAGCCAGACTTTGGGATTCCCTTTTCGTTGACAGTTGTGATCCTTGATAATGCACAACGAATACCGCTTTCCACAGCAAGCCGATTCGTCTGTTTGCTTGGTATGTGCAACAAATATGAAAATCCACTCTCACACATACAAGCTGATGCAATTGGCAAAAGATATGTGACTGCATGTATTAGAAGATTTTGCTCAGCACCAATCACTGGAAATGGTTCATTGGGTACCAAGCGTTTCGAAACTTCGCCAGGATACAAGATCTTGAATCAAAAGTATAAAACTATGCTAGGGCCTGGTGCTACAACCTGAATGGTCAATCATTTATTGAGATCAAATTTTTCGTACTGAATTCTAAAGAAATTGAAAAATGTATGTAGCAGTCTCCAGTTTATTACCAAATATAGTGAACGTCCTGTGTATCACCCTAATGGTGGCCACCAGTTGAGAACCACTGCCCCAGCTGTTCAGCTTCTTGAACTCATTGTCTCGCTCCGGTTTTCACTGTTGATGCAAAAACATTTTCCTTTGGCCGTTCCTAAATGCAAATCACTGGTCTCTTTAAATAAGTTTGTAAGCTTTAAAAAATATTTTACATGTTAACGAGGTATTCTCTCTCTCTCTCTCTCTCTCTCTCTCTCTCTCTCTCTCTCTCTCTCTCTCTCTCTCTCTCTCTCTCTCTCTCTCTCTCAAAGTGCCTTTATTTATTATTTTGAATTTCTTTCAATTTGTTATTTTTGGTGTTGATGCTTACCACAACGAAGTTCGTGACACACTCAACACCAATTCTTGCTTACAAACCCATGTCCTTTTAATATTTTAGAGTTTTTAACGGTTACTAATTCAGTTAATTTCCCAGTGTCAACATAATTATTTTCTAAATACTAGTTGCGTTGTATTATTCGCCAGCTTTTTTCAAAAATAGACTCATGGTATTGTGGAAAATAATTTCTTTGTTTTTTTTTTCTTGCTAAAACTAATAAGCTTTCATCATACGCTGCGTTTCTTTTGCTTATCAACATTAATTACATGTGATTATTCACAAGTTTCTTTTGCTTATGCAGACTAATTTTGTTTCATTATTGCGTCACTTTTATGATGATCGAGTGTAATTTGTATTCATTAAATAATGTAATTTTCTACCTGTTATTCTTAGTCTTTCATAAAACTAATTACCTTTCAAAATTCACTGCTGTATCTAATATTCCATCATTTCCAAGGCCTTTCCATACTCATCAAAATTTATTTCGCAATGAACTCGGTTTAATGCATATACGAAATCATCGTTTTTGTAACGAGTTTTTTAAATATTAGCGTTACTTGTCTCTTTCGTTCTCTTTCTAAACATTTTGGTGCTTTTGTGCATATATAACTATGCGCATATATATATATATATATATATATATATATATATATATATATATATATATATATATATATATATATATATATATATATATAGGGCAATTAGAAAGATTTGCCCTTATGGTTTTTAGCGTATCATGCAATGCACAAATATGACCAATTTATTTCATTTTAGGCTTAACAGCAAAAGTGTGAGCCCACCTGCATGGAAAAACAAGACTTGTTAATAGAGCACTAACCTCTGTCGCAAAGGAGGTTAAGGCTGCTCCTGTTAAGTGCTTATATTACTGTATTTCATTCGCCTGTGTGTTTATTTGTACTGTCACCCTATTATATATATTGTAAATTACTTCCGCCATGTTCCAGTCCTTTTGAAAATGCCTTAACTAAACACGAAACCGGTCAGGATTCATACCTTGCGGATCCATTTTTCACTGGGGCACAGCTGTGTATGTATGTATGTATGTATAACAGTTACCACCTACAGTTTGTAGCATCTTCTATATCCATCTCTCTCTCTCTCTCTCTTATGTAATACTCTATTTTCTCATTTTTCCTTTGAAGTTATTAGCTTCCTATTTCCCTTGTCGCAAACCTGAGTCTTGTTTCGTTCCCATTAATTATCCTCGCGCTAAAAGGCACTTTGTATCATTTCGTGCCCTTTATTAATGCCGCTGTCAGTAGCGTTATCAATATCGTTTTCGTCTTAAATGTCTTCTCCCCTCGCTCGCCAATATTGCAGATCGCCTGGTCTCCTCCCTTCCATAATCTTCTCTGACAATTTGTAATGCTCGTTCCGTTCAACATATTATATTGCCCGCCTCCCTTTGTTTCGCTTCTTTCTTATTAAATGTCACTTCTTGTATCAGTCTGACGAGTTGTTTTTCTTATTTTATTCATTCTAGTTGTATTCATGATTTGGTTCACTGCGTAACTGATTTCTAAAGAAATTCAGTTACTTTTGAACGTATTCACTTGTATTATTTTAGACTTTCCATATTTATTATACGTTCATTTGCGTGATACTCATCCTGATGCATTGGAAATTACCTAGTCGCGTGTACTATGTTTGCATGTATTATATCCTGCGTGAATACTTTCGTTTCAAGATGAATCCTTATGTATTCATAATTAAAAAGGAAGTTTCTACTATTATGTTAGGGTTTGAATAAATACATTTATTACTCATTTATTGATTTCTGGTTCCCAAAGACCTCACGCCCCCGTAGTGGGTAGTGCCGTTAGTGCACCGCATAGGGTGCACTGTAGGCATTACTTACTGTTCTTTGCAGCGTCCTTTCGGCCCCTAGTTGCAACTCCTTTCACTCCTTTAACTGTACCTCTGTTCAAATTCTTTCTTCCATCTTATTTTCCACTCTCTTTTAACAGTTGTTTCACAGTGTACCTGCGAGGTTTTCCTCCTGTTACACCTTTTAAGCCTCTTACTCTCAATTATCCTTTCAGCGCTGAATGACCTCATAAGTCCCAGCGCTTGGCCTTCCGCCTTAATTGTATATTCTATTTTCTACCTATCAGAGACCTCACGTTGTCACTAGCTTTCATAATCCTTGTTTACAACGTTGCACCATCCCTCGTGAAGTTTCTCATAAGC
This sequence comes from Macrobrachium rosenbergii, assembly GCF_040412425.1. Classification (NCBI taxonomy): domain Eukaryota; kingdom Metazoa; phylum Arthropoda; class Malacostraca; order Decapoda; family Palaemonidae; genus Macrobrachium; species Macrobrachium rosenbergii. Next base: position 30,918,154 of record NC_089768.1, read on the forward strand.
ATCAGTTTACGGAGTATTTATTGGTTATTAAGCAATTGTAAAAACGGAACCATTTATTGGTCTCTTACTCAGAATTTCATTTTAGAGAATCGTAGTCAGTGTTACGACGATGAAAGTTAAAATTGATAAAGGAACCGAGTGACAAGTTCACACAATGATCTGGCTAGCAACATCATCCCGAAGGCAGTGCTTATAAAACTTGCAGTAGACGATAGGGACCTGGTTATAATGCGGCTCGACTACTCAATAGCATGATCCTATGACAGCAGATTCTTGTTGGGCGATTAAACTTAAGTCATTGTCACTAATTGGTATACTATTTTTTTTTTTTCACTCAAGCAGCGTTAGTTGCAAGGTTCTTTAATTGTCTTTACTTAAGCCGCATTTTGCGCATTTGCTTTACTCTGCTGGGGAATGGACATATGTGAGTAAATAACAGTACAGGTCACTATCATAACTACCTACATTACGCCTGAAAGGAAACATTAGCTACATTATATGAATACAAAAGCTACATCGTCGTGTTGCAGATACAAAGATTAGTGTACAAAAATCCTGGCGACAGGTTGAATAATATATTTCAAAATACATAATTAAATAAAAAGAGAAATATTCCCTGAGGTAACTTGAGGATTTTGTCTTGTTATTACGCTAAGAGAAGATACAAGCGTTCCGGTGCCATTCTCGCTCAGTGTTACCATTTCGGATAAAGTTAATTTTGCGTGTTATGCAGCAATGAGCGCCCTAATTTCACTGTATACTTACAGGACGTCACTGCGAGTCCTGAGAGGGGAAGGTCCTTCTCATATTGAGAGAAAACAGGCCATAATACGTTTCGGAACTTATCTTATTGCCTTTCGCACAAGGGGACCTCTCGACTTCACGAGGGTCACAGATGCTTGGAAAGGGTCAGCCTTTTTTTTTTTTTTAACTTTTGTTAGAAAGGGTACGATATTGTTTTGTACAAGAAGGTCATATTACGATATAATGATTCAGGCCTTGACGTGAACTACAAAAATAGCCGAATGGATAAATGAGTAAAATGGAATTTTAGTGCTGTTTTGCAAGATCACTTTCAGTGAAGTTATTGTACAGTATATATATATATATATATATATATATATATATATATATATATATATATATATATATATATATATATATGTATATATATATATATATATATATATATATATATATATATCTCCTCATGTATTAACATATTAGTGTCCTGTTGCCTAAAGAACAGCAACATTGTTTTTCAGTATAAAAATAATCATATTATCAATACCTCTAATTTCACAAGACAACTACTGTACAATAACTTCACTGAAAGTGATATACAATATATATATATATATATATATATATATATATATATATATATATATATATGTATATATATATATGTATATATATATATATGTATATGTATATATGTATATTGTATATATATATATATATATATATATATATATATATATATATATATATATATATTGTGTGTGTGTGTGTGTACTCTGCCAGAAAAATATAACAAAATTTTGAATAATTTGTAATTGCATCGTTCGTATCATGTGTCAAATACATTATGTACCTTACCCTGACAAGGTCACTGCTCCCTGAGTGTTGATAAATGTAGGTAGAAAATTAGGCGACAGTGAAACATGCCCTTCGTCTTGACCCTTCGGAAAAAACAGACACAGTTACTTGAATAATAAATGAGGCTAATTTTTAATGTATACAGACAGTGTACCGACTCTGTCAAAAGCGAAGGAATTATGCTTTACTGCGTAATGGCTGGCGTAAATAGCACTGAACGGTATGTCTTTAGAAAATTAATTAATATTAATTTTGCATAATGCAGAGCGTAACGTGTAGGTTTGTCAAAAGTATTGGCCAATAATTTTTACGGCAAATTATAGACGTTCTCGTAATATAATTCGTAATTATTTTTTCTCTGTGGTAATTCAAGAATTTTTTTTTTATTTTGTCCATACTTTTTAAAGCTCTGTACCTGGAATATACAGCATTCAATTATATACCACGGGAAATATCAGTTGGCTTTAATTATACATACTGAAAAAAATTTGATATCTCTAGATTTCATTTTCGGCAAATTTTTGTTTGAAGACTAGATACAAAATTTCCACTTTTTGTTTACTTCAGTTGTTATTTGAGTATTTTGCATTCATTTTTTTTTTTTTTTTTCACTTTTATTAACATATTCCGATACATGAAAACTAATCAGCTTTAAAATTACGACTTGAAAAATGAATTTAGTTAAAGACCGATTATAGGAAAATATCGCAATTGCGAATGCAGTCAGCGAGAAATGGTTTCAAAGCAAATGAATTATTAAAAGCCAAAACATATATTAAATATTTCTGCTCGGGGCTTTCATCAACGGTTCAACAATTGAAATGTGAATTTAGCTGTGACCCTTGTGTAGGGCTTTCTCTGAAGCCACCCTTTGTTACAAGAGTCTTTAATGTGGAAATTATATATATTTATATAAGATCTACCATTATCGCTTTCATATCCTGAAAGGGATATTTCTAGTTCAAAAACAGACGACTCTCTTTGTAATAACTTTTTATTAGTCTCTAACAACCAACATGGTCACTTAATCTTGCTAATGGGCTGCGTGTGTTTGTGTGTGTGTGTGTGTTTGTGCGCTTGTCCCACAACATAGAATTTTTGCACGTGTCCGAGGGCAGCCATTAAACACATTGGCTTTGGCATAACAATAGGCAATTGCTCTTGGCAGAAGTTTTAGTGTATGTTTACAAAAGCCATTTTATATTGCTTGAAAGCGTTTGCCTTCGCGTTAAGGAAGATTTACTGCACTTTTGTGTCTGCTGCAATGGTATTTGCTCTTTTCTTTCTTTCTCCCGCAAATTCTGTATTGGTTTAAATGTTGTTAAAGGAGCCTCATTTTTTTGCTCATCTTTTTTTAAGGACGCAGCGTAGTCGTAAAATATTCTCGAGGATTAAGTTGCTCTGAGTTTTATTAACACGCGGTTGGTGTGAATATACAGCGAGTAACTTTCGTTGCCAAAACATTAAACAAAAACAAAAATTGAGCCAGGACTGAGGGTACGAATATTGGTCATAATCATTAGGAGGAAATGTTATTTCATGTTTATTATTATTGTTTTTTTCTCTCTCTCTCTTTTAAAGGTTTTATTTCGGGAGGTGCGCCTGATGCAGTGTCTATTGGTCTCTCATTTATGTTTTTTTCTTTTTTTCTACGTACATTGTTTTGCTTATTCCAAATCAGCTAGTATGAAACTCCAGGTCTGAAATAATAACCAGAAATAGCTCTTCGCTGGTTAACATTGTACACACAGTTATACAAGTTTTAGCAATCGATAATTATTTAATCCGAAATTCAAATAGGTAAAAAAGGACGGCCCGAAATATTTTAGTATGTAATATAATGATGAAATTACAAGAGATGAAACAGAACTACTTTCATGTCGACGTGCATCTCAGCACACGAAAATCTTATCGCCAATTCTTTGCTCTGTCTGTCTTTATGGACAGGGTTAGTAGCTTTGATTTGGCGATTTATCCCAACACTGACGACTGACGAAGATCTACTTGTGGTTTAGGCTAAGTCTGAGTTTAGAGGATCATCATCCATCATTAAATCCCTGTTGGCGAGGGCTTCGTAATGTCTGTTCCATCGTGGTTTCGTAACTTTGGCTGATGAGAGTTATTAGACTTACCCCCTGGGTGGTGTTCGTTGTCCGTGCTTTAGAAGTTGGTTTATGGATAATGTATTGTGCACCATTGTTATATTTTGTATACATCATGAACGTTCGGTTAAAACCTAATGAACTTAGTATTGTTTCATTTAAGTTGTAAAACTTTATTTGAGGAAGCGTATGAGAAGTCATTTTAATTTTTTCTCTGTTTATGAAACGCAATCTACAACCGTTTGTATGAATATTTTTGAAGATATATTTTAGATATATATGTGTGTGTCTGTGTGTGTGTGCAAGTAAAAGGTTTTGTAGCGAGGTAATTTCCGTATTATTCTGTAGCTGGGTAATTCCCGTGCTTCGCAAGCGTTTTCGGCTCTTACTTTTTTTTATTTTACCCCAAGTGATTAACAAGCTAAACTGTTCTTTAACTGCTTTAATCGAGTAATTTAAACTTTTTTTGCTTTGTCCTTGTTGTCCAACTAGGATTCGCCATTAAACAGGGGGGGCTTCAGTTGCCAAAGGAGAATACATAAGCATCCTTTAAAAAAGGAAATTATAATGAAATTGGATTTAATAAGAAACAAGTAAAAAATGCGCCGAAGTTTCTTCGGCCCAATCGAGTTTTCTGTACAGC
>NC_089768.1:30927500-30945000 GCF_040412425.1 Macrobrachium rosenbergii
TGTCCTTTCGGGAAATCGAACTTGGAACGCAAGAAACCAGGAGGAAAGGGAAGTGTCATCATATATATATAATATATATATAGAATCTATATTGTTTTTGTGAACAGGGGGTAACTTAGAGAAACAAAAACACAACGGTCACTGACGCATATATACATTAACTACTGAATCGCTGATGAATACCATACGAAGAAAATTAACAACTATTTATATACGTACATACATTATATATATATATATATATATATATATATATATATATATATATATATATATATATATATATATATATATATATATATGATCACAGCCATCAAGTGTTAGTAATTGTACGGGCTTATTTCGTCAGATTTCATTTACCAAACTGCTACTGTATGTCTTGTATTCCTCTGCTTATAGCTATAGCGTGAATACTGCAGGGTTTGAAGATAGTTTACATCGAGCATTTTCTAATTTTCAAAATCCCCAGTCTGAGATTTGCATTTAATGTTTAGCTTGCACTATGAACATCCACAGTAATATCCAGTAAGGCAAAAAAGGGAAACGGGGCCGAACTTCAAAGGTTGCATGAATACTCGACCCTCATGTGCACGCATCTTGTGTTACTTTGTGAAGTTAACCAACGTTATTGATAGTGTCATACTTTGTATTCATCATTTATTTGTCTGTTATTTTCACGGTTTAGTTATACCCACCTTTAAGGTCAAACTCCCTTTCTGTACCACCTTGTACCAGTTTTCATTAACAGCAGTATGCATGAAGCTTAGCAAACATAGTGAGCGATCATATTAACACTTTAAAAAATATTTTTATATATTCTATGGTATTGATTTTTTTTGTATAATGAAACTAATGTACTGTTTCCAAACTTGTATTTCGATTGCGTTATTTATGCAAGTATTTTCGCTATTAAAATAATAGATCAGAGTGTTTCGGGATGGTTTTATCATGTGGGAAGAACAGAGTGCAGTACGTTGAAAGTGCATAATTCGAAAACACTAGCCAGGAGAGAGAGGAAGATCTAGAAAAGGCTGGATGGAGAGTGTGACAAAAGGTAGTGCAAAAGATGTCGTGTGTGTGCATGCGTGTATAAGATCTAGGTAATTGTTGCAGTTTTTTCAGGAGGGCCTGTATTGCTGCTGATGAGCCACCCCCTTTTTTTTTTTACAGCCGCTCATATTTTAGAGCAATCAGGAGATATGAAAAGACAATTCATATTAGTTTGTTGTGCACTGTCTTTCTCCTCCTTTCAGTGACTAGTAAGGCTTGAGATGTGATATGTAAGGCAGCCTCCAGGCTGCTGAAAATTATATTCATTAAGGGGGTTGGTTGGAATGCGACGTGAAACAAGCTCATTTAAAATGCAGGTTCTTTATTAGGTAAGGTTACAATGCAACAAGACAATGCGTGTGAGCAACCAAACTCGGAGAAAGGAAGCAGCATACTCCTGGGCATTGGATTTGAATGTGTTCGGTTGCCACTTCTCAACATACTCATACATGTATGGCAAGAATACAGTTGCCACTAATCAATATACAATGTTATATACATGGGAGGCGAGAATGTTATACAACAAATATGTGTTACATATAGATTGTAGTATCTACACCTCCCCCCCCCTTCAATCTTGTAGCCCCACCTCAAGTGGGGTCTTCATCTGGAAAACCTGGGAGATCTATGTGGGGCTGTAGGAAGGCTTTTTTGTGTCCGTGCAAAGGTCCGCAGGGATGTGAGGCAGAGAGTCTGTGCCAGGGGTTGGTACAGGAAGCGCCAGTTCCCCCAGTATACTCGTCCGCTGGTGAGATGTACTTCATAGTCCCTTGACCTGCCATGGCTCATGACGATCCCAACCTTGCCTCAGCAGTGAGAAGTTGGATCCTGAATCCTGACTGACTGCCCAACTTCTAGCCTGGATAGGGGACGTGCATGTTGTACAAGTTCGGCTTTGGATGGCAGCATGGCGATCGCAGTCCTCAGCTTTCTCAAGCCATTCCTATGCGAATGACTGAGGATGAGCAGGCACACAGGAGCGAAGAGGGTGGCCATATAGGATTTGTGCAGGGGAGCAGTCCGTGAAGTTTGGAGTGGTCTGTAACTCCAAGAGGTCACAGTTGAGTCTTCATAGTCCCTGTTGCCAGAAGGCGCAATCTTCAGTACAAGTTGCTTCACAGTGGCCTCGGCATGGCCATTGGACTGTAGGTAGTGTGGGGAAGTAATGAGATGATGTACTCCCCATTGCTCCAAGAAATCCTTGAATTCACAGCTGGTGAATTGAGGTCCGCCATTGGTCCTGAGGCGAAGTGGGACACCAACTTCCCTGATCGTTGCAGAGGCGGTAGTGTCACTGTAGCATGGGACAACCGTAGGCCAGCCAGAAAGCCTGTCGGTTACGATGAGGAATGACTTCCCTGTGACACTGAAGAATTCCACTGACACAGACTCAAAGGGCCAAGCAGGGTGGTTGTCATTTTGAAGAGGTTCCTGCTGGAGGCTGAGTTGTAAAACCTGACAAGGCTTGCAAGCTTGGACAGTACTTGCAATGTCAGAGTCAATTCCTGGCCAGTAAACAGTCTGTCGTGCCCGTCGCTTTATGGCTTCTATTCTTCTGTGACTGTCATGGAGTCATGATAGAGTGCAGTGGCAAAGGGCAGCAGGAACTACAATCCTTGCTCCATAAAGTACAAGTGCAGTGTCAACTGAGAGGGTGTCCTGTAGTTTCCAGAATGGGAGCAATGAATTATGTAAGTTGTAACAATTGTTAGGAAATCCCGAGAGCATGCAGTCTCAAAGGTGGATGTACGACAGGTTCCCTTGTGGAAGCACAAAGATCTTGAATAATCCTGTCAGCATCCTGGGGTGAGGCCTCAACACAGTCGGTTTCGTCCTGTGGCGTGAGCTGGGTGTCAGATATGCCAAGCTGCTTACCAGCATGCCACACGGCTGTGAATAGATACAGTGAGATTTTCTCCTTGAGATGTTGCAAACAGGGATTCTCGACTGCATCCAGAGTGAAGTGGTTGAGAATTGGTACCTGTGGGCGATGTCTGCCATCAGCGTAAAATGCTGGAGGCTTATCAGGTGCAAACACGTGGACATAGTCCAGGTTACGGCTAACATCTACAACTCGATTGTGGCGTAGCACTTCTCGGTGTCTGCGAGGAAATGAGAGCCACATTGTACTAAGTTGAGTCTTCCATTGCTGTGGTCCTATAGAAGGGCATATCCTAGTCTGTTGAGTCAAGAAGCATCGGTCTGTAGGATAACTGGGAGGGTTGGTTTAAAGGAGGCAAGGACTCATGGACTAGCCAGGGCAGTCCTCACTCAGGAAAATGCTCCATCTTCCAGTAGCGCTTGTCATAATGTTCCTGTCGGTTGCAGTGGTGGCACTGAACCTGTCTGGCGGGGCACTTCTGCGCCTTGGCTCAGTGCCCCTTGTGGGCACAGTTTCTTCTGTTTCCTGTATTTTGAGAGGGAACATAGCTGAGAGGGTGAACCATGAATTGTAGAGGTGGCCTTCCTGGTGGCTTCATAGGTGCTACACATGTTGATAATATCCTGTAGAAAGAAGTTGGTGTCAAGGGCTATGCGTTTCTTAGTCAGTTCTTCATCCCTGACTCCCATGAGGATGATCATCTTCACCTGGGTTTGCTCACAAACTGAAGATCTACCAGGACAGACATCTACTTCCTCTGCAATGTTGGTGAGTCTTAAAAAGATTATCCTCCAACTGTTCACAGGTGAGTAGTTCCCTATGATGTAGATTCTCATTGCAAAGGCTCTTCATATGTTCTTGAAGGGCATCCAAGACTTTGTTGACACTTTCCGGTGTCCAGGGGTGTCTAGGGTGTGCTCATGGATCCTTTGTGTCTCCAAGGCAAGACACATCCTCATCTGGATTAATTGTTTCTTTCTGGGTAACTTGGGCAGATCCACCATGATTGAATAATCGTCCCATCGACATCACCATTCCCAAAAAATTTTAAAAATTGTATCTGGGCGAAGGGAGGGGGGTGTGGGTTCTGGGTGATTGCTTTTTGTGGTGGGGGTTATTGGCGGGGTCGCTGCAACCTCTAGTGGCAAGGTAGGAGCTGCGGGTGTTGGAGGAGGCGCTCTGGGGCTTCCTGTGGTTGCTTGCTGTATGGGGGGAGGGGCTAGCATTTCCAGAAGGGCACTGTAGTGGCCTGCGAATTTCTGTCGGTGGTTCTTCCTCTCTCCTCTTCTTTTTTGTCTCCTCCTTTCCCCCTCTTGTCTGATTCTGGCATGATCCTCGACCCGTGATTTCGCCAGGTATTGTATGAGTGAAAGGAAATCAGCTGATTGGGGTATTGTTGTTGGGGGGTGGAGAGCGGGTGGGGACTGAACACTGGGCGAGTGGGGTGTCATCACGTCTGTCCTGAGAACGTGGAGATTCCATTGTGAATAATGTTTTGTAACAGAAATGTACAGTATTTTAAGTGCAGTATGTGAAATACTGGCACTAGTTGGCTTACACTGCACATATGATAAGTTTCACATACCAGCAAATAAAGTCCGTTGCAGGGAGAGAGAGAAGTGGGTAACTGCTGGTGTGTGGTCCTCAGTCGGTTTTCTTCCGGTTCTCTGCAAATCTCCTGTATCTTTGCTTGCTTCTTGTAGCTTCTTCCTGTAATACCTTACTGTGCCATGTGGGTTGGCATGAGATGTGAAACAAGCTCACCTAAAATGTAGGTTCTTTATTAGGAAAGGTTACAAATGCAACAAGGACAATTCGTGTTCGCAACTGAACTCGGAGAGGGGAAGCGGCATACTGCTGGGCAATGGGCATTGGATAATTTGGATTTAAATGCGTTCGGTTGCCACTTATCAACATACATGTGAGGCAAAAATACAGTTGCCACTTATCAATATACAGTGATATATATCTACTGTACATGGGAGGCGAGAATACATTATACAATGACAAATACGTGTTACATATAGATTATAGTATCTACAAAAGGGAGGTTGTCATTCGTGGTTTTCGTTATACAAAGACATACTGAAGAATGGACATCTGTGACTTTAAACATTTTCTTATATGACTAAAAAAAGAAAAAACTCAAGCCTTGTCCATTTATGAGAATGTTCGAGCGAAAAAATATATCGCCACAGATTTCAGACTATGACACTCGGGCCTGGATCGTACCAGGGGACAACGATATCACAGATGGCTATTATATCTTACCTGAGCACCGTCATTAACGCCTGGCGATGCATTCAAGCACACACGCACCTGTGCATCACACCAGATGAAAGCTCTCACAAATGATTAAATCTCCTCTCTTTTGCTTTAACCTCAGGTGTGGTGTGAGCTGGAGGACGGGGGAAGCGGACCTTCCTGGACGGTAATCCAGAGACGAGGATCCACGACCACGGACACGCCCCACCCAGTGGTCGATTTCTTCCGGGACTGGGCCGAGTACAAGTGGGGCTTCGGCAATCTGGAAGGGGAATATTGGCTAGGTAAGTAAGAAGTGGTATGGATTGGGAAATTTGAGATGGAGAGAAAACTCGATGATACTGGACACGGATATAGGTGAGAGGAACTAAGAAAAAGGCACGGGAGAAAATTAGAAAAATCACACGACAATAAGTGAGGAAAGAATAGAGTATTTTATCAGTAATTAAGAGAAATATAAAAGATGGCATCAAGTGAATTGCAAAATAAGGCCTACAGCAGCAGTCAAAAATAGTCTCCCATAAAAAAACATAAAACAGAATCTTTCAAAAATTGGGTGGTCTATCTGTCCCCATGGTTTTTCATCTTTGTTTTAGCATGCAAAAGGATAAATATTTCTTATACAAATCATCATAAAAACTTGTGGATCTATTCTGTAGCGTATTTCCTCTCCATTTAGCAGGTAAATCAAACTATTTTCTAAATGCCAGGTGAACACCGATATTGGTGAGTCATCAGTTCTTTACCATGTTTGATTGATTTTTTTTCTCATAGGTAACGAGTACATTCACCAGCTGACTCAGTCGGGCGATTACGAACTCCGAGTCGACCTTCAAGACTGGGCCAATGAGACGCGTTACGCCGTCTACAAGCACTTCGCCCTTGGCATGGAGGACCACAACTATACGCTGAGCCTCGGAGACTATGAAGGAACTGCAGGTAAAGTGGAAAACATTCTTTATATATGACTTTGAAAAAGACAAAAGGTGAACCGACCAACAAACATTCAAGTCTTTCTGTAAATTTTTTTAACGAATGCTATCATCAGCATTAACTTGAAATTCTTCCATTTTTTCATGACGGTAAATAACCCAGACAGATGTAATTTAAGATTCTGTCATCCTTCTGACTGGCAGATGCGTAATTTAAGATTCTGTCATGCTTCTGACTGGCAGATGCAAATGAACTGTCGACTCTGATGAGCGGTGAGCAGCACGAACCTACAGCCAATCAAGATTGGCTTTAATGATACCGGTTGTGAATATTTGTCGTCAGCTCAAAGAAAAAAAATCTGATTTAAGTAAATGTTTAACCCCGTGGATCACTGCACCAGTTATTACAGTGTTTTAAAAGTCCTCTTCAGGACCTTGTCTCTCCCCATTTTTAAAGCGCTCGGTCATAGCCTTGCTATTTATAATTTACTGAAATTCTAATTGATCGAATCTAAGCAGAATTCCTTTCTGAATAAAACTTGTCGTCTCTAAATATGAATATATAAAGTGTAGCGCGCATACACTTTGAAGTGCTTTTGACTTTGAAGTGTCATTACTCCTGATTCCCTTTATTTTTTAGCGGATACTTGCTAGTTGGGATTAATGCCGGAGCCGATAAAAGCAGTCTGTTGATACAGCTGTTCGTAGACAAAATCACTGAAGTTGAAAGCCTGAATAAATAACACATTTCATTTTGATACCCGATTGTTGACGTCTTTTCCGAATTTTACGAATTGGATCGGCTTTAGAGCTTTGGAAAGCAGCTTAGGATAATGACAAGCGTGAGTTCGAACTTTATAAAGCAACGTGAAATATTAGGAATTAGTTATTCCAGAAGATATTGTAAAGTTGAAATTTTATTATTTTGACGAGGAAATGTCAAAGAACTATAAGATGGTACTATCTTTATTTGAGAAATTTCTAACCATAATGACTACCGGAAGCTTTATTTTACTGCAGATTTTAAAAACGAAAGTTGAAATGTCAAAGATTGCGAATTATTATAGCTGAACAAGAAAGATGCCTTAACCAAGATAGTATACGGATTTACAATCGTTCATCATGCTTGTGCATACGGATATTAATTCAGTGTAAGTCTCTGATAAAATATTGCAGTTGTTATTAGGATCCTATAAGTAACTAAATCATCATTAGGTATTTATAAGTTGATGACAGATTTCAGAGTCAGCGGTATGTCCCTGCAAACCAGCAAGTAATTGAATCAAAAAAATAATTTTTCCAGCTGCATTAAGTCAACTGAATCGATTAAGTCGAAGTTGGGATTGTATATAGGTCGGTGTTTAAAAAAAATTGTCATAACTGGGGTTTGAACTTTATATGCTTGCACAATACATACAGATTATAAAGTCTGTAATACAGATTATTTTAAAGATATATACTTAAAGTATAAGGCGTCGGTTTTTACAGTTCTGTTTTAGGAGTTTCACACGTCTATATTATATAATTTTGGAAGTATTTTTCCAGAGTAAGTTTAGGATTACAGTGTAACAACTCGCGGTAACAGCTTTACCCTTGAACATTTCAAGGTATGCAAATCAGCACGCTAGCTGCAAAAAAGACCCATTAGAGTTTATTACCATGACCAGTCGTCAGAGAATCTTACATTAACTTCATTCCCAGTCATTTGTTTCTTACTCTTCATTTCATGTCTCTTTTCATGTCAAGGATAAATATTTTTGTTTCGTCATTTTGCCTGTCTGTGCTTTATGTGCTTGATTTGTCTTCTTTATGAACAACAGTGAATAAAATCATGATGACGAGGGACATTGCTAAGCCAATTTTCGCACACATGCACATTTCCATTCCTATATTTTTCTTCCTGAACAATGCCCACGCCTAAAAAAAAAAGCATAGTTATATGATATACCACATCCTATGCAAATTTGAATCATGATTTATGATCAACTATAAATCTCGGAAACAGCGTGGGGTATAATCTAGGAATGACAATAACACATCCTCTGGGTTTCCTTAAATGTCTTCGTGAATATCTTTTTTTTTTTATTCCTAAATTTTTATTATGCCTCTACTCAGGGTACGAATGATATAGCTGGAATGTATATATTAGTACAGAATGCACCTACAGCCCACACAGCTTCAGAAAGTGGGCAGTTTTTAATTAATTTTACTGGCCATTCCGTTTCCTCGTAACATTGGGCTTGATTGCACGCCTTTCGTTTCTTTTTTTATTTATTTAAATTACTTATACATTAAATACTAATTTTTGGTGTTGAGTACTTACATATAATTTTTGTTAATGGGTATTGACTTTGGAACCAATCCCATTTTTTCCACATTTTATTATCAAGTTTAAAACCTCTTTAGTTACAGGTCGCATTTTTTCCACATTTTATTGTCAAGTTAAAACCTCTTTAGTTACAAAATAATTTTCATAAAAGAAAAATTGGGAAAAATAATGGGCGAGCTGTTCCCAGTCAAAAACTTTTCGAATAGTAAGTTTGTAAAAAATATATTTGTTTGTTTACAAGTTTGTGTATCTGTGTACGTGTTTATGATGGAACTCTTTCATTAAAGTAATAATTGCTTAAGGCAACATTGCCTCTTTTGTATTTCCTCGTAGAGAGAGGGTAGTGCTATAAGTTCACCTCATGTGGTGTACTTTAGACATTACTTAAGGTACTTTGCGGCATCCCTTCGCCTCTAACTGCAACCCCTTTCATTCCTTTTACTGTACCTTCTTCATCATTCATATTCTCTTTCTTCCGACTTCCTTTTCACCCTTTCCTAACAATGGTATCATCAAGGTCTACAGAAAGACCTTGGTTATCATAGTACAACTGCGAGGTTTTCCCTCCTGTTAAACATTTTTGCTCAGTTTCCCTTTCAGCACTGAATGACCTTGTAAGTCCCAGAGCTTGCCCTTTGGATTAAATTTGAGTGCCATTCCTCTTTTGCATTTAATGAAGTTTTAAAATCCCCCTTATACCAAGGTCTTGCCTGATTGCATCTACTGCAGTGTTCACGGATGGAAGACTGCTGCTTGATTGTTAAGTCTCTATTTGTCCATTCTCTGATCCCTGCATTATCTTGTTTTGAGCGCCTTGATGGAACTACCCAAATACCCCACTTGGCAGTTGGGACAAACATAATATAGTAAACAATATCAGAATGAATCAGGCAGTTTATCTTTGAAAGGGCCTACTTTTTATTGTAAAATCATTCATTACTAACAATGAATTTAAAAGTAATCTGTGGATAAAATTTATCAAAACAGTATTTCAATTCTCTCTCAAGTTGCTTAATTGATTTACCAATGTAAGGCAATTTGCAATAAAAAAAACTAGTTTAGGAACTGTAACAATTGGCACTTTAGGACTGTAAACATTTTCCAGAAATAGCCTATGTTTAAGGACCAAATTGGTTGGGTAACCATTATTTAAAAAAAAATTTACCAACAATTCCAGCTCTTCATGAAACAAAACGAAATAGGAACATAAACAATATGCCCTGTAGATTAAAGTATATTAATTGCATTTAATTTGAAAATGTTTGGATAATGACGGAAAAAACCCAAAATCAATCCTGAAAAAGTAGGTTTCCTGTAAAAAGAGAATGAACTCTCGGATTTGTGAATGAAAATATCTAAAACTGGCATCTTATTATTCACCTCCCTGTCTATAGTAAATTTTATATTTTCATGTTTGCCATATAGGTAATGAAGAAAACTATTTAGCCTGGTGTCCATGTTCAAAAATTAAAATAGTGTCATCCACAAATCGCTTATAGAACAAGGTTTAAAATGTAGCGGGCAGTTCTTCAACCACTTTATCTCGTGGAAACGTAAAAACAAATTAGCAAAAATACATGAAACTGGGCTTACCCATTGATACCCCATCTACTTGTAAGCACAACTCATCAAAACATGAAGTACGTGTCAACATGTTGCCTCCAGAAGTGTCTTGAACCTATTTGTAGGCAGATTTCTGAGAGAGTTCCCATCCTTGTACATTTCACTCCTATGACAATGGTTTCATTAAGAGGTATGTTCGTAAATAATGATTCAGTATGAAAGCTGCATAAAAAAATAATTATGAGGTATATTCAAATGCCAAGTCAATAATTAATTCATATGAATTTTTTAGGGAATAAGTGGCTTCAGTTATAGTATTTTGAAGGGGTACTAAAATTTTCGCTAAATTATATGACGGGGCATATTATAAGAAGCAACGATCGGCTTATGGATCTTCGGTAATCCGTATAAAAATAGCTGGGGAACAACCACTTGCATAACAGTTGTTGTATTCTTCATCTGAAATATAATCACCTTTTTGCAAAATATTAAGCGACGCGTTTATTTTATCCTCATTCAGGATATTCCTATGATAGGGATCTTTCTGTGGCATTTTCTTAAATTTAGTAGTGTCATTAAGTATAGCTAACATTTTATCAATGTAAACCTCCCTGTTTTGAGTGACTACACCATTTCCCTTGTCAGGTTTGCTAATAATCAGTGAATTATTCTTTCCTAAATTCTTTAGCAAGTTAATATCATCCTTAGTAAAAATCGGGTACATGATAGACTTGAAATTATAGAAAAATTTGTAAGTTATTGACTGAACTTGCCTAACCATGACCTTTAAAACCTTTTCCCTGTAAAATAAGCTGCTGTTTCACAATCTGTTAACAAGAGATTTTCAAAAGAAATTAAATATCTCGTCAGTTTAAGTCTGTTCACTGGGAAGCAAAAATTTAGACCAAAAGATAGTTAAACTAATTTTCACTATCTTTTGGTCTAAATATTTGCTTCCCAGTGAACAGACTTAAATTCACGAGATATTTCCTTTCTTTTGGAAATCCCTTGTTAACAGAGTGAAACAACAGCTTTATTTTACAGAGAAAATATTTTAAGGTCATGGTTAGGCAAGTTCAGTCAATAACTTACAAATTTTTCTATAATTTCAAGTCTATCATGTACCCGATTTTTACTAAGGATGATATTAACTTACTAACGAGTTTAGGAAAGAATAATTCTCTGATCATTAGCAAACCTGAGAGAAGAAATGTTGTAGTCATTCAAAACAGAGAGGATTACATTGATAAAATGTTAGCTACACTTAATGACACTACTAAATTTAAAGAAAATGCCACATACAGACCCTATCATAGGAATATCCTGAATGAAGATAAAATAAACAGGTTGCTTAATTTTTTTAGAAAAAAGGTGATTATATTTCAGATGAAGAATACAACAACTGTTATGCACGTGGCTGTTCCCCCGCTATTTCATACGGATTACCGAAGATCCATAAGCCGAACGTACCCTTAAGACCGGTTGTTGCTTCTCACATTAGGCCCCGTCACATAATTTACCGAAATTCATAGTACCCTTTTTAAATATAACTTACGCTACTTATTCTCTAAAAAAAAATTCATATGAATTAGCTAATGACTTGGCATTTGAATATACCTCATGATTATTTTTTATGCAGTTTTGATATTGAATCATTATTTACGAACATACCTCTTAATGAAACCATTGTCATAGCAGTGAATGAAATGTACAAGGATGGGAACCCTCTCAGAAATCTGCCTACAAATAGGTTCAAGACACTTTGGGAGGCAACACGTAAAGATACGTACTTCATGTTTAATTAACGATGAGTTGTACTTACAAGTAGATTGGGTATCAATGGGTAGCCCAATTTCATGTATTTTTTTTTAGCATGAAGAACTGCCCGAAGAATTTCATTTTAAACCTTTGTTCTATAAGTGATTTGTAGATGACACTATTTTAATTTTTGAATATGGGACACCAGGCTAATAGTTTTCTTCATTACCTATATGGCAAACATGAAAATATCAAATTTACTGTAGAAAGGGAGGTGAATAATAAGATGCCATTTTTAGACATTTTCATTCACAAAATCTGAGAGTTCATTCTCTTTTTACAGGAAACCTACTTTTTCAGGATTGAGTTTGAGCTTTTTCAGTTATTGTCCAAACATTTTCAAATTAAATGCAATTAATACTTTAATCTACAGGGCATATAAGTTATGTCCCTATTTCACTTTGTTTCATGAAGGGATGGAATTCTTGGTAAAAGTTTTTGCAAATAATGGTTACCCAACCAATTTGGTCTTTAAACATATTAGGCTATTTCTGGAAAATGTTTACAGTCCGAAAGTGCCAGATGTTACAGTTCCTAAACCAGTTTTTTTTTTTTATTGCAAATTGCCTTACATTGGTAAAATCAATTAAGTAACTTGAGAGAGAATTGAAATACTGTTTCGATAAATTTTATCTAGAGATTATATTTTTAGTAATGGCTTTACAAATAAAAAGTAGGCCCTTTCAAAGATAAACTGCCTGATTCGTTCTGGTAACGTTTACTATATTATATACTTATCCCCCACCTGCCAAGTGGGGAATTTGGGTAGTTCCATGAAGGCGCTCAAAACAAGATCCTGCCAGCATGCAGGGATGAGTGACAAGACAGGTAGACTTAGCAATCAAGCAGCAGTCTTCAGTCTGTGAACACTGCAGTAGATGCAATCAGACAAGACCTAGTATAAGGGATTTTAGAAACTGTAGATTCTTGTTCAAAATTGTCTGACTTGAGGATTTTAGAATCTATATTATATATTCACAAACTTAAGCCACAACGCAACCAAGATCAGTCTTCCTTTCCGTTACCTATAAATATACTGATTTTCCATCCGCTCTCGCTTTCCAGTCATTAGGCTAATCCATCTATTATGTAATTTTTTCTTTTCTTGTCTTGGATTTTGTGTGTTTTTTAAGGTTTCTTAGTCCTGTGTTTTATTTGATGTCTGTGAACTTTTATTTCTCTCGTCTTGAGTTTAGTTTTATTAATGACATTGCATTCACTGAATTGTATTAGTTTTAAGTCACTATGGTTTCTTCTTTCCTGAGTAGTGTTTTTATTGATGGTAACGTAGTTTATAAAAAACAAATATTTTACTCCTGAGAGTGACCTTTGTTTGATTTGTACTTTACTATAGTGTAAAATGTTATGTTTTGGTGTTTTTACCTCTATTTTACGTCGAAAACGTCCCAACAGAATAAAAATGATGATTATAGCTCTTGTTTGCCCGTTCCTGGTGATCAGATTCCCTAGGAATCATTGTCTAGCAACTACATCTCTAGAATTTTCAGTGCTTTTAGTTTTCTCTTACCGTACAGCATAAAATTCTAACCAAAACTGACTAATTTAACTTATTCTAAATGGCTAATTTAATTAATTTTCATGCTTAGGAGAGTTGGCTTAACTACTGAAACGTTGTGCCTTAACCTCGCAGTCTACGTATGGTCGCAATTAGTGTTACATGACTTACTGTAAACTCGACTGAAAAATACACTGTTACTTGCAAAAGTCACGTTTTAATTTAGTCACGTCAGCTGACCTAAAGCAACATCATGACATGGTGCATCTGTACAGTAGATATAATTAAATCATATATAATAGATTTAATTAAATGTAAGGCCCCTACATCAAGTTTACGTCGAAACCACTCACCACACAGCTAACACAATCTGAAGCCTATAGACTTACTCAGGTTTGTATCCCTCTCAAGAGCGTTGGTTAGTCATCCCTAAACCAACTTGATCTTATACGTATATCAAGAGGTATACCATACAGACCAAACAACTTCGTTCCTTAATGGAATTAAGACCAGTATCAGAAATGAAAACCTGTTCCCAAAAGATAACGTAAAAGTTCCCTAAACACAGAGTACGTTTATGCGTGATTTGGAAAATACATTCGTTCAAAATATTAATTTTAAATATAAAGGAATTCGGTACGTCACCAGTATCTTACAGAAACGGTCCTGTTGCGCAAACGGCAGAAGGATTATTTTTGTACGATATTGGTGCCGTCATTAGAATTTTGTTTACAAAATTGAAAACCGGTAGAGATTGCTGGCCCTAGTTGTAAAAAGTTCGCGAAAGGCATAACTCTGTTTTGTTTCAAATTCTGTGTCCGTACGTAATTAATTCTGTTTTTTGAGAGCTGAATGCTCTAATTAGAATAAAAGTACATCGTCATTATGTTTCCTTCTCTCTCTCTCTCTCTCTCTCTCTCTCTCTCTCTCTCTCTCTCTCTCTCTCTCTCTCTCTCTCTCTAATGTGTGTGTATATTTCTATATATATATCTAATGTGTGTGTGTAATGTGTGTGTATATATATATATATATATATATATATATATATATATATATATATATATATATATATATATATAATATATTGCATCTGTTAGTAGACCACTGTGGGTCGCAGCTCGAGCACAGAAAGCAAGAGAGAAGAAAGAAAAACACCAAACGTGAGTGATCACTGTCCCAACAAAATGTAAACCTTCAAAACGGTAGGGCCTCGACGAGGTAATTCCTGCCTCCGTCGAGGTGAAACTATGACTAAGAGCCGCCCCCTCCTCTCTCTCTCTCTCTCTCTCTCTCTCTCTCTCTCTCTCTCTCTCTCTCTCTCTCTCATCCCAAGAATTAATTTTATATCTGGTGTCCCTCGCAGGTAACTCCCTGAAGTATCACCAAGGGGCTCCGTTTAGCACAAGGGACAGAGATAACGACTTCAACCCCCGGGGGCACTGTGCCAGGACCTTCCACGGTGCCTGGTGGTTTACCGCCTGCCACGAAGTAAGTTCAAATTATTGCCATTACCTTTGTTGTTCCTGGGTTCCATTTGTTCGTTTAGAAATAGAGGGGAGTTTGGCATAGCTGAGGCATAGGAAGTGGTTTAGCGGTTCTTTTAAGCTTTGTTGGTTTATTCTTGTTGTGTGATTCTTGCGTTTTTATTTTTATGGTGATCAGCTGCTTGGTAAAGGATTCTGTTATTTTTGCTCTAACGGTTGGTGGGGAAGATTAAACAGAAAGAGCAAAGGATTATACTTTAATATTAAAATTCATTTGATAGCTTTACTGCTAAAAGGAACACTTGATACTCCTTCTTTTGTCATAGGGAGCAAAAAAAAGGGGGGGAGGGGGAATACAATCTGTTGTCAAAAAAATCCTGAAGCCATGAGAGATGTAGTTCTTATATTTTAGTAATTCAATTGGCATCTCGCAGTACAGAATTTGCTAATGCAATTCTAATTTTCAGAAACAGAATTGGCTTAGAGATAGTTTGGTCAAACACCATACCTCTTTCCTACTGTGTTGTAATTATTACCAACATTTACTAGAAAATTACCCCAATGGTATTTTCATGATTGTTCCTTGTAAGACAATTCCTTACTGCAACTTGCAACAATCACTAGTTGTATGGTGAGGAGATAGTGTATCACAACAAGGTCCTAAAATCACCAGAATGATAGGAGCAAGCATTTTAATGTATTTACTCGCAATTTTTTTTTCCCCGCAGTCCCACCTGAACGGACGATACCACCACGGACGCCATAAGAGTTACGGAGACGGCATCAACTGGATGGCGTTCAGAGGCCACAATTACTCCCTCAAGTTCTCGAGGATGATGATCAGGCGTACCAACATATAATCATCCCCCAGAAAGGATCGGCATATGGCATACCGACAGAAAAAAGAACAGCGCTTGTCAGCGGTGCCTATTAGATAGATTGGATCATGCATATCATTTTTTGAACTAGGATTGCCAACGAACAGAACTGCATCAAGTGAACTCACACCAAAGGATTTGGCTTAGGCACCATACCTCAAACATATCAAATTTTTTCAATATAGAAAAATTAATGTCTGTGGTAGTTCCTTGTTTATTTTGCTGAGAGAGAACGAGGTTAAAGGTTCTGCGTTCTCAAGATACTTAAAAAAAAGCTCACACACACACACAAAGCGCATGCCTAAAATTCTTTCATACGGATAAGTTTTTTAAAATTTGAATAATGTTGGTAATGTAAGTAAAGGTTTTACGAAAATTCTTTAATCAGGGAATAACCGAATAACCATTGCCGGAAACATGGCCATGGTGACCGACAGACGGGGTGATATGTCATCTTCAAGAGAACAGACTGAAAATAGTCATATCTTCACCTTGACGTCATTTTGTAATTACTAAAAGATGACGCTGATCCCTCGTCAGAGACGAGCGGAAAAGTGTTGTAAGTAGAGACTTTAGAGATCTTGCACTATAATAACTGTAAGCAACTGGATCATATCATTAACTGTTAGGTTAAACAAATTAAAACGTAAGGCGTAGTTCTCACATCCTAGCGCAGTAGTAGTTACAAAACATCTCCCAACCGAGGATTGGGAAGGAGGTAACTTGGAGGTGTAAGGTTTTGAGACAGCCTCATAATTTTCTGCTCTGAATTTGTTCAGTCATCCCCTACTGTGTTTCTTCTTCTTGATGACTTTAAACGAGGGCAGTGTAGTGGCAAAAGAATTCGAGATGCAGTTTCAAAAGTTCCCTTTGAGAAATTTTTTATAGCTGCAGTTTCAAAATTCTACCATGGGAAATTATTTTTCTAGCATCTGCAAAGATCGTCTCGTTTGACCCGAAGAACGAAAATACAGAATAATTTACCTACACTCTGTAAACTCTTGGTAATTGCGTTCAATAGGATTTTGAATTTACCTCGTGAATCAAAATTTAGTGTAATAGCACAATTCAAGTCAGGATTTCGTTCGCGTAACACAAACCGTTTCATGCAAAGATTAACTCAAGCTGTTTCATGCAAAGATTAATACTCAGAAAAAAAAAGTAAGAAAGATTGTATTGCAGATCAAGTAACAAAAAGGATTGTATATCTATATGTAAATAGAACATAAATGCTTTCTTTTTTGACACTCAAGACTTCTAGAGGAGAGGCGGGCCGGTATAGTTCACGTCAAAAGATTCATTCTCGAAAAAGTTATCAAAGGAGTTTGATTATATATATATGTAAAACTCCGACTGGGAAATGATTTCTGGACCTATTTCCCGAAATATGATAATGTTCGAGATAGTTATTCTACTGGCGTGCGCGAAACGCCCGCAATGATTTTTAATAAACTTTTATAGAAATAGACTGCAAAAATGTTTAGGCACATGATTTGATAACCGCTTTTATCGCATTTTTAACACAAGAAGGGTTAACAGCAAATTTCACTCCCACAAGACTTGAATAGGATAACGCGTATTTTTGTTGGGATAAATTCATCTGCTAAAATAATTTTGTGCGGCCCAGGGTAAACAAATAAAACAATAAGAGCAATTCTGTAGGCGATGTATAACTTATATAAATCTTATGGATGCGTCGGTTGCGTGCAGGTATCTGCCATCCCCTGCCGGTCGCGCAGAAATTCATAAATCATTCACTCGTGAACAGAAATACTAAAGACGA
>NC_089768.1:30947500-31065000 GCF_040412425.1 Macrobrachium rosenbergii
CTCTAAAGCGATATAGTGTCGAGTGTGATTCGAGCGTTACATCGAAACCAAAAGCACGTGCTTCACAGCTTAGCAAGCTTCTCCAGCCACCAAAACAACAGCTGGTACCAAGTGGCTCGTTGGGTGGCCAATGGTATTCTCTTTGCACGGACCGAAGTTTGGTCGGCAAAATCCTTAAACGAGGATGTGGTTCCATTCAAAGGATTTCGGCCAACGCCGGCTGCTGCTGCGAACGCATGTGTCGTCCACAAACATAGTGTGTTCTACTCGAGTTTCGGTATCCCTGTACAATGACAGCGTAAAATCGCGTGGACGCTCGGAAAATTTGTACGTTGCATCGCGCTTTGATACTGACGGGATTTTATATTTCTGATAGCGCTGGACTTCCTTTGATACTGTCTGGACCCACCCAAACAATTTTTCCCTTTACTAATTTTCTAAATCACGCGTTCACCGTCATTTCCATGCGTAAAAGATCTGGTCATGTAAACAGAAGTGATGATGACACCCAGTGTCTATAACACGCAGCGATATCTGGTCCCAACGATCAAACCGCCGTTGGCGCTGACCAGTGTGGACTGTAGATATTAGGGGATGACTTAAGTAGTGGATGGTCTCATTATGTTAATCTCGTTCATTCTCTCCTTCAAGAACGTTCATCCTCACTTTTACAACTCCTTTGCAGTACCAGGAGAGTAACGGGATCAGGGCGGCGTGCTATAAAGGAGGACTTTGTTGACAAATGTGTCATTAGATGAAGAAATATCGCGCTTGTGTTCCTGAATTTCATACGCTTTTGTTACGCCTCCGACTTCGAGAGTAACTCGCCATGAGATAATTTCCAAATCTATCTTGGGTTTCAATTTGGATACACTTTTTAGACTCGTGTCGTTATTTAGATCGTCTTGAGTTCTCTTTCCCAACATTCTTAAATGCCTATCTAAACAATTTATGCACAAGCCATGAGACTTTACTGGCCAAGAAAAAGAGTATTTCGTAGAATTTTTTCCTCTTCATCGCACTAAGATAAAATTCGAAGAAAGGGTGGGTCCTATTGGAAGCCAGTTCATTGGAATGATTGAATTTCAAAGAAATCTCGACAGTGTAGTGTACCATTTAATGTTTGGATAGTTTTCGAACAATCATTCAATGTGAAAAATCTTTCTCAGCTTCGAAGTGAACTTTGTACGTATGCTAAAACCCCGATTATCTGAAAAACACCGAATAATGTAATATGGTAATACCGATAAACTTATTCATGATTGGTTGTTGAAATTACTGATTCATGATTGGTTATTGAAATTACTGGTAAATATTAATGAATGAGAATCTTGAGTAGTATTGTGTTTCTGTCAACACTAGAAAACTGCCATGAATATTTAATCTGATGAATGAATATATGATTTTGTGATAGGAATAACCCTATTTCTTCGTTCTTACGGGAAACGGGGAGTAGTTAGACACTAGATTAACTACGGTAGTTATTACGCAATCTTCATTTGTCGAATCTTCCACTTTGATTATAATGAGTCTAGTAACGCGGAGGGCTTTTACAAGACCTACAAAAAAAAAAATACACTATGGCAACCATGTATTTTCTTATTTAAGCTTTAAGTTCTAGGTTTTAAGTCTTTACTCCGATAGTTCATTGACGATACGTTAGGTATTTCAGATTATATTGTTTAAGTTTACTTCACTTCTGTTAGTTTTGTCATCATAGATTGTTTGGTGAAGGACGCGAACCGAGATGAATTAGTTTCTCAATTTTTTCAGCTGTAATCCGTGCTATCCTAGAGAAAATACCCTGACAGAATTTGTCAAGGTAGATTCCATGTATTGCATTTTGTTCCGTGTGACAGAAACCCTTTATGTTTATATATACTAATATATATTTTATATTATATATATATATATATATATATATATATATATATATATATATTATATATATATATGTGTGTGTGTTGATATACATACCATATATATATATATATATATATATATGGTATGTATGTATATCAACATCAATATATATATATATATATATATATATATATATATATATATATATATATATATATATATATATATATGTTTTATATTTAGGTGGCTATATAGACAAAATATAATCCATTATTGGAATCTTAGAGCAGAGAGCAAATAATACTTCCTGGAAAGAAAGGTAAGGTTCTTGTGCCGTCCGTCACCACAGTCAGTGATGACAAATCTGACAAAAATAATAAAATTAATGCTTTCATGTGATATTATTTTTAAGCTCGGGACGACCTTTGAGTATTTCTTTACTGTAAGGCTAAAAAAGGAATAAATAAATGTTAGAGGTAAATGAAGTTTGTATTTTTGTCCCTTTCCAGAAATGTATCATTTAAATGTATCTTCGGGACTTTGCCACGTTTTGCAAGCCAAGCAGAACGGGACTCTAACTAAAGAGGAAAATTTGCATAAGTAGAGAGAAAGGTACCTTGAATATAAACACAAGTATAAAATTTAGGTCATTTGAGTGAGCAATACAAAAGTAAGTATTAAAAAATATAATCGAGAATATCTTTGTAACGTCTCTCCGGAACCTAGCTGCAACCCCTTTCATTCCTTCAAGTGTACTTCCGTTGATATTATCTTCCATCTTACTTTCCACTCTATCCTAACAACTGCTTCATTATTTTCAGCGGTGAATAACCACACACGTCGCAAACTCCTCTGGCCTAAATTTTACATTCCAATTCCAATATAATCGAGAAAGAGGGAAGTAGATTGCCTAGTCAGAATGTCAATATAATCATCTGAATAAACTTCAGTGACAATGTGCAGAGGCGTGATAAACCGAATACCGATTTAAGTTAAGAATTTGAATGGACTGAATTGCTCGTTTTTTTCCGTTAAGGCTGACCTTCTCATGGAATTAGCTTGTGGATAGAGGCACGAACTGGAACTGATTCTAACAAACAACAACATTCACTCTATTTTTTATTTTTAATATTCTTCCATTCTGCTCGTACCAGATTATATTTAGGCAAATTACACCATGAAAATGGCAGGGAGCCTGGTTCTAATAAACTCTACGGGATGTAAAAGCCTAGTTTAATAATACACTAGTGAAACCTAGGTCTTTTAATTTTTAGTGTTCATTTACAATCCACCCGTTCCATGACAGTATAAAAAGTAGCATAAATGAGGAGCCCCAAGCGCCACTATAATTTAGACAAATACCAAACTAAAACCTCAATGCTAAAATTAACGGCAACACTGTATGCTCTTAGGTTATAAACCGAATTAACGGAATTCCAAAGTACGCAGTAGCTCGGGTGGAGAAATTAATATTTAAAAAAAAAAAAGCTGCTTTAGCTTAAAAAAATATTAAATAGGACGAAGAAGGAGAAAATTAACGATGTGCTGTATCGTTTTCCGGCTTCCAAACAATAACAGTTAGCCCTTCGCTTACAAGAACTGAAATAGAAAATACACAAAGAATTGGAGCAGTATCTCACTGGAACACCACATGAACAACTAACAATTACTTCCCCGTGTTGCGGCAGCTTTTGTAGCAAAGGAAATGTTTCATTGCCAGGCAGTAAAGAGGATCATTGTGAAAAGCAAATAAGATAGGGTATTTGGACAACAGAGAAATGGACACATGTTATGTTCTGAAAACAAAACCATTCCCCTTAAAAGTTCTGCGTTCCCCCGTCCCTGTTCTGCCAGTATGTCTGAACCGTTAAGGTCAAGGACATACGTTCTGGTCCAAACTTGTGTTCCTGTGTATGTCCGCCGAGGGAAAGGCTGTATTTCTCCTTGAAAAAAAAAAAAGAAGTAAATAATACTCTTTAACGATGCTTGTTTCCATTATCGGACCGTGAGGAGAGACTGGCTATAACAACAATGATCATGACGATAGCACTCAAATTTGTGTGTATTTTTTCCCCAAAACGGACAGTATTCCTGTTTTCCCATTTTAAAGTCTCTCAGTCCGCAGTAATACCCTGATGCTCTCTCTCTCTCTCTCTCTCTCTCTCTCTCTCTCTCTCTCTCTCTCTATCTGTTTCATGCATCAATTCTCAAGCCGTCCAGAAGCGTATACGACATTCTCTTCACACGCAACTGAGTGCATTCATGCTCGAGCTGAGCTAAACATTAGTGTGAAAGTGATAAACAGCTTTGTATAAACTGACACCATCGTTGATTCCCCTAATTAAAGACACGCATTCAGATTAGGGCTGCAACAAGGCCAGTCCCAGGAAGACAATAAGAACTACTACGTCAGTAGCAACAACAAATAAACTTATTTTTCTGTAAACAAAAGCATTTGCTTTTTACTTTATAAATTCCTCATCTCCGAAACGGTTTTTCAAGGTTCGTGGAAACCTGTGAACTGCATATGACATAAAGTTCCCTTCATACGAAATGCACAACCGGATTTACATCATCAACTAAAAACCTGGTTTCCTCTTTAGAAACAAAAACGATATTTTCAACTCTTTCTCGTAACCAAAGCCTTTAGATGCTCATGGGAAGTCGATGACGTGCACTTCGCACCAGCAATTTTGAATGAAACGTATGATGCCTCTTGCCAACCCCGACAGAAATAAAAGCAGGAGCAGAGGCGTAATGACAAGCACATGGAGGAGGTCCTATCACGGCCGAGGCAATTGGGTGCAACAGTAGCCCTCTCAGCATCTGGCAGAGCCTCTGTCCCTCACTGTCTGTCTCCGACTGTCAAAGACAGCGCCGCCTGGCCCAATGGAACACGATATCCAAACTGTTGCTCGTCTCGCCCAAGAGGACAAACGCTTAGCGAAGGGATTTCGGAGGATTAGCGGAGATTAACGAGATGTTAGCTGCTTGCGGGGGGAGATTCATATAACGAGATTCAGGCGGCATTTGCTATTCCGAGACAACCGCAGGGGCGTCAAGTAAACACCAAACAAACATTGGTGCAGTGGGGGAAGCAAGTTCATTTGCTAAATATGTAGCCCTCTAGGGGTGGTAGGCGGTGCGTTTTTGTTCAAAGCTAAAGGAGTCGAGATGATCGAATGCAATATTAAGTTTTTACAGTGACGAATAAAATGAATGATTACTAAACTTTCTGCTAAATGCTACAACAAACAAAAATAGAAAAATTCTCTGTCTAGAATAACATCAAAATCTAAAAATACAGACTATTTCGAAGCACTTTTTTTTCCCGGTGGAAAAATATTTTGCACGTTCGCAACAAAAAGCCATTTGACGGCTACTAATCTTCATTGTAACTTATGCAAATTCTATCGCAGAACGAATTAAATTGCATTACAGTTTAAACGTCGCTCTTTTTAACAATTCACACAATGTAACCCAAAGTGTTAAATCCGGGATTCTCACCAACAAGGAATATTATATATATATATATATATATATATATATATATATATATATATATATATATATATATATATATATATATATATATATATATATATATGTATATATATAATATATATATATATATTACATACACATACATATAATATACATAATAAATGTATATAATAAATGTATATATATACATATATATATACTGTATATATATAGTATATATATATATATATATATATATATATATATACTGTATTTATATATAATATATATATATACGTATATATATATATATATATATATATATATATATATATATATATATATATATATTTTGATATATTGCTTTCAAAATTGGTTACTCGTATAAACGGCAGATGATTACTTATGAAAAGAAGGAAATAAAAATAATAAAAAGATTATCACATACGTAAATAAAGAGGTCCAACAACCTTTTGCTAAAGGCATGTCTCTTTGAACCAATCTTCATTCCTCTCTTGTACGTTAAGAGCACCGCTCTAAGAAATGAGTACCACACACTACCTCGAAAGAAAACAAAAGAAGTTCTCACGGAGATGAAGCTATGCTGAGCACAGTGAAACTACAAAATTGATCAGTTCTTATGAAATCCTTGGGATTTTTTCCTTACATCTACACAGGAGAGCAATATTTCAAGCAACGGTAGCACAAAGTGACGAACAAACCAAGAAATCTATAATGTCTGCAGGTATATCCATACCGTCTATCAAGAAGGGGATATAAGAGTTAGTCGAGAAACCAAGTCTCCGACCTAAGGATGTCATGTACCATCCAGATCCCAGGGCCGAGGCGCCCTCATTATGCATACTTATGCAGAGGCAAGTGGAGAGAGAGTGGGGGATCCGTGGCTGGACGACGGCAATCCTAAAAGTAAGCTTTGGCGGTTACACTCAGGAAAATATATACAGATGGACAAGTGTATGTGTGTGTGTCCGTGTATGTATGTACGTATATATGCATGTATGTATGTATATGTATATATATATATAATATATATATATATTATATATATATATATACATATATATATATATACATATATATATATATATATATATATATATATATATATATATATATATATATATATATATATATATATATATGTATATACAATATATATATATATATATATATATATATATATTGTATATATATATATATATATATATATATATATATATATATATATATATACAGTGACTGCTGCAACTTTCAGCATTGAGTCAGAAACCTGTACAAGCACCTGTGGATTAGAACCATTAATTAAGTAAAGCATGACACGAAGAACCTCATCCCACACTGGTATATACCTGAGAGCGACATTGGGGAAATACACTGATAATTTCCTATCTGTTACTGATTCTCCCACCGCTTCACTCAGCTTGACATCTGGTAATTTTAGCATCAACAAATCTAACCCGATATATGCTTTCCATACTTTCGAGTTTCTTAATTAACAACTTGAGGCTATTCTCGCGCGGCCTCTGCTACGATATCTGTCCAAATGGATTTCATATTAAGGTTTCAGTAACGAAGGTAATGTCCATATACGTCTTCGAAGAGGTTCGTAATTCCTCCAATCAAATGAGCAAACAGAAGAAAATGTCGATACGGTACACAAATCCGCTTACTCATCGCGTTACCCATTTCAGCTTCCTTTGTTGCTAAAGCGTATACCATTGTGTCATATCCGAACAGTAAACACAAAGACGGATAAGCAAGCATCCGAGGGACAACCGCTTCAGTATTGAGTAAACAGCATTTAGTGAAGAATGCATTGTTCGGATTACATCTCTCGTGCAACGAAATCTATCATTGCATGCTTTTTATCAAAGGGAAAAAGAGGAAGATGGATTTACGTGCAAACAATTTGCTGTAGCCTTCAGACTTAGGATGAACCAGTGGCTACTGTTCATTCTCTCTCTCTCTCTCTCTCTCTCTCTCTCTCTCTCTCTCTCTCTCTCTCTCTCTCTCTCTCTGAGTGTGTATGATTTTACACTCAATGCTACTTTACATGTTTTAATACACTGTACACTCCTCGTCGCAAGTAACTGTCAGTCGTACAAGTATGCCCAAATTAGACACGCACAGTTAATGGAACATCAGAGTAACAAACGAACATCCGTGTACAGTTGCATTGAGGAGAGAACAAAGAAATAAACTGCTGAATACATGAATAAATAATTAATGAGTCGAGAAGGAAGGAGAAATGAATACATCACACGGAAAACCGAACTCATTTGAATGAAGGGCGACGCAGAAAGAAGAAAACCCAACATTTGATTAAGGTTTTAGCTCAAACGAATCCATCAGTAAACGACCGAATATTCAAACTCGCGGATCGAGTACACAAACATCCATGTGAGCAAACAAACAAGTTCCCTCGTCTTCGCCCAGCATTGTTGACATAATAAACTTCCCTTCCTTACGATCTCCTCCTCCTTCCCAACCCCCACCACCCGGCGCCCCCTCCTCCATCCGAGAGCACTTTCTGATGCGTATTCCCAGAGTGACATAGGTCATATGCGAGGTGTGTCTGTCACTCTTCTCTGAAGGAGATGTGGGTTGGCTGTCAAGGTTCTCGGTTCCTTAAGTAGCCTTCGTGTGAATACCAAATCAACTCTTGACGGGGCTCTTTGCCACCTAGGAACATCACAAGTAATGCCGCCTTGTAAAGTGATGCCAGTTTTTCTCATTATCTTGTTTTGTTTCGTGATTTCCAAGTGCGCTGAGACCCCATAGTATATTAATGAGAGGCAGATGGATTATTACTTTCCTTTCTAAAATGTACAGTCAATGCAGCGCAAGACCCGCTGTTATTATGTTTCGTTTAATTCTGAAAAACAATGTCATTTGTATTTTTAATGTCCTGCAGTTACCGCACGTAATCGTTCAAATGGCTATATACAACTATGGCATCAAACGTATGTACGATATGAACCGTCATTTTCATTCATATGACGAAACAAAAACGTTGGGCGACACTTATCACCTGTAAGTCAAACAAAAGAATTTTCGTTTTTGGGTTCCACAGAAAATATTTTTCTTTGGAATTGAAAACACAGTACTTTGGTCGTATTTTTGCTAGCAATGCTGTTGTAAAGAATGAAAAATTTGTCATCTTTATCAAATTTATATCTATTTATGGAACTGAAATTATTAAACATTAAGTAAAAAGACTGGAAAAACTATTGTTCACACTGGTTTTAAACAATCCCCTGCGACCGATCGACATACTAAATTATCTACTCTCAAATCTTTGTACAGTACCTAAGCTCTTCGTTGGGAGAGTCGGTAAAGCTGTGGACTAGCACTCGCTAGGCCTGAGTTCTAGTCTCCGGCCGGCTGATGAAGAGTTAGAGGAATTTATTCCTGGTGACAGAAATTCATTTCTCGCTATAATGTGGTTCGGATTCCACAAAAAGCTGTAGGTCCCATTGCTAAGTAACCAATTGGTTCATAGCCACATAAAATAAGCCTAATCCTTCGGGCCAGCCCTAGGAGAGCTGTTAATCAGCCCGGTGGTCTAGTAAAACTAAGGTATACTTATTTGTACAGTACCTAGATACAACCTAAACAAAGAGCCCTTTGCCTCCTTTTACAATATTATCGAGACAGAAAGACGTGACAGAATATCTTATGAATGGTTACATCCCAGTGGGGTAAGGATTACCTCGTTGAGGCCTTCTCATCTTGATGCTATTCTTTTTAACGGAGCAACAAACATTTTTTTCATCACCCTAGTTGCAACCCACAACAGCCGTCTAACAGCTAGGCAACTAATTTTCGGATTAAGTCAACAGAGGCACACGAATGTTGGGAACGTGGCCATCTGTCCATCCTTTTCTGGCTCGAGATTCATAGATGGGTCGTCCTGCTGTGAGCGAGACACGCTACCACCAAGATGGGAGGTCAGAGACAGACAGACGTACAGAGAGCAGGTTGAAATATGACATGAATCCAAACATTCAGTGTTAGGATAAAAAGGAACAGATGAGCTTGTCATCCTAAAAGGTAAATAAATCTGCATCATTCTTGGGACTCCAAACTTAAGTCAGTGTGCAATAAGTTTTTTCAAATCCAAGCCATGTCGTCTACCTGTGGTTGGACACTATGATTGGGCACTTTATACGTGGAGAGCTGAATCATCTAACACTGCTGCATCAGCTTCTACTGGTTCTCCTGTAGAGAAGCCTCTGTTATAAAGCGACAAGTACACATTCCTGAAAGACTTCACTATTGAAGTGAAGAAGGACTGAATGTTTTGAGATACTACTGGGTACAGTTGTATAAAGCAGAAACCAGCCCAACTCCTCAAATTCTATCTTGCTGAGGTACGGGAATGACTTCTAAAAAGGTATCCACCTAAACTGAGAAGATGCCTTGATTCTCAGTGATCTGATTGAGTCATACCAATTTAAAGCTTGAGTATGCCAATTCCTGATTTCCAACATACAGACCACGTCACTTCCAACAGCATATATTTTACTACTCTAACACTGCTGTTCTCAACCATGCAGTTTCTGTACTCCTAAGTAACTCCCGAGAATGAACTACTCTCTGTAGATATTACCCACAGCCGGGTTCTTTATTAGGAAGCTGCCAGCAATGACAGTAGTGATCAAACCCACCATGGATAATGGGATATTTAAAAGTCATCCTTCATAGCTAGATGCCCCATCTATGTGGCCTCTGCTCATGCTGTGCATTCAGCAATTTCTCAAGGAAGTACTCCTAGAGATCATGATGGACCATCAGTGACTGTCTCTGATGCAGCAACATGGGCCCATGACACAGCTCTAGTTTATGGTATACCTGTGGAAGAAGTGATGTACTGTTGTTGGCAAATTTACCATTGAGTCCCGTGTGATCACAGAAGATCTACTGTACCAAAACATACTCACATACTAATAAGAGAATTAATCTCAAGTCGTCCTTGTGCCTCTCATGCCTGCAGTGCTAGTGTGGTAATTTATACAAAGCAGTGCCCTTACTGGGCATACCCATGTTCCTAGGACCACTCGTCGCATACCCAAATACAGGGTGCTAGTGGAAGAGTTGTCTGGATTCACTACCCATCGCGCCCCGCCCCCCTCTAGGTGGATGGATAAAGAGCAACTGACTTTCTAATGCTAATATCATTTTGTCTTTACAAAAGCAGATGTTGCCATCTATGTGCCTCCCCACTACTGTTGTTATTGAAGACTTCTGCATATTTAGCAACGGAGAATGGTGCCAACCTAAAGATGTTATGCAAAAACAGTAACACATTACTACTTTTATCAGTCACTAGTTTGCTGACAACTTATCAGACACTGAAACTTTACCAATCAAGTAATGTGGTGATAACTAGTTATAGTTGTTGTAAAGACTTAATCTTAACCATATTCAGGCACTTTTATTTGCCTCCCTTGATGCACCTCAAATCGAAACTTTGCATTTAGGTCACAAACACCAAGGATGGTCTAGGAGTTCCATAATGGCAAGACCGTCGAACATGAAAAGCATAACGACCACAATATATATATATATATATATATATATATATATATATATATATATATATATATATATATATATATATATATATATATATAGAGGCAGAGACAGACATACATAGAAAGGCTGATGCGTTTCACAAAACAGAAAACCTTGTTCATATGATATGGGAGCGTGCCTCTCATCTCATAGGTTCCGGGCAACATTTAATATTGTGAGAGCAATTTGAAAAGGCAGAAGTTCATAAAATAGAAATAGCTTCCATTTATGGCCTATTTTCAGTGTGAAACGGAAACAGCTGGAATAATTAATTTCACATTCAGTCACTGGTCCTATTGTCCAGATATGCTCTGAAAAATTCAATAACTCAATTATGTCTTTTGTGCCTCGTTGGAATATTAGGGGTAGCAAAAATTCGTAAATACCAAAGGAAAAGTTGTAGGAGCATTGTGAAGGTAAGGACTTTGGTAATAAAGTTGTTTTAGTACGAGTGGTTTTATCAGCTCGAGTAGCAATGCAATGGGACAGAGATTGTCTTGATGTTAAGAATGTTAATACAAACTTGAGTAAGAATCGTCCCAGTAATATTTACAATATATATATATATATATATATATATATATATATATATATATATATATATATATCAAACTCTCGTTATTCATACTTTCCACATATCTTTGAAAAACACACACAAACACATACTGTATATGTGTGTGTGCTTGCTTGTGTTTGTGTGTTTAAAAGATATGTGGAAAGTATGAATAACGAGAGTTTGGTGATAACTGTATAATTCACAGATAGCTATGATAAGGGTAAATGGTTTAGTGTGATTAGTGGGTTTGACGCACTAATGGTGAGCCTTCACAAACAATTCATATGATTATATATTCTAATAGACCGGGTAAAATTATTACCCCCGCTAAGAGAAAGAAGCTACGTCAGCCAATAATGACTTTATTCAAATAATAGTAATTAATGACTTGACAGTTACAAACGCAGTTGAACTTATTTTGATAGTGCTGGGAGGTCTTAATGCCATTGTTTTTTTTGTTTCGTTCTTTGTTTGTTTGCGGTTTCTTTGATGGTGTTTATCTGGAGTGGGGCTGACTCTTGCAGAGCCATTTAGAGATGTAAAAGTGTTTTCCTTAGTTGGTTTAGAAAACTCTCTCTCTCTCTCTCTCTCTCTCTCTCTCTCTCTCTCTCTCTCTCTCTCTCTCTCTCTCGCGAGGCGGAGCCATTATACAGGTATTTTACAGATATAATGTCTTGCTAAATCTCGCGACGTGGTAATTTCTTATTATCGTTAAGGTGGAACCGTTTAATAGATATATTACTGGTATGTATGTATATATATATGTGTGTGTCCGTGTGTATGTGTGTGTGTGTATCGATCAAGTAATCCCCTAACTTGGCAAGTTGGAGCCATTCTACATTACCTTACAGTAAAATTCTCTCTCTCTCTCTCTCTCTCTCTCTCTCTCTCTCTCTCTCTCTCTCTCTCTCTCTCTCTCTCATGCCATTCGGAACCGAAGCACCAACCACATAAGAATGCCGCAAAATAAAACTGCATATTTTGAAATTTCAGGTCAAGGTCGTATCTAACCTTGCCGAGTGATTTTAAACCCACTAAATCATGTGAAGCACACTGCAATTGTCTTCGGGCACAGAGCCACTATCATAAGCTCAAAATGATGATCCAGTTGTTCACAGGACACTAACAATGACTGTTAAAGTAGCGAGATATTAAATCAAATTTGATGTGCAAATTCACATGACGCATTATAAGCATGGATTTATGGTTTAATTAAAACTGTGGTGGGCATCGCTGCAAATGTTAATATGTTAGGGAGAAATTTTCTGAAAGAAAGCTAACTTTTTCTAACTTGACTACAGTAATAAACCTCTGCCCTATAACAGGTGCTGCTTTGTCCCACCTTTATCTTCTCTCCTTTTGACTAATTGTTGAAGAAGTTACCGCTTTGAAAAGATTTTCATTGGGTTAAGGATAAAGAGCCACTGTAACACAGAAGAGCCATTTTTTCCTAAATGACTTTCTGTCCCACCCGGACATGTGAATTACCTTTAAACGAATCAAGTTGAACAAATCTACACTACAGTCATTTTTCAATGCTGCTTGTACAATCGTATCAGCTCATTTATCACGTTAAATCTTTCACGTTTCAATTTCATATTCGTGAAAGACACGCTTATTAAGCTTAGTAAGAAAAAGAAAGAAGTATTCCATTATTATGAAGGGGCTTTGCTGTAACAAAATCGTTTTGATAGACCAAACGGTATTCCCAAAGCCCTTTCACAAGCTTTGCTTTGGCCAACACCTACGTACAGTATAATTACGTTAACGAAAATTATATAATGAATTAATCCAATGAATCGACGAATGTCCCACTTAACAACTTCAGGCGATATTTATTCAGATTAATATTACTCTTCTCAGAGTCTGTTTTCCTCTGTCTCCCTGCTATATATCTTTGTCAAAGAGGAGAGTCGACATACTGAACCAAAATGTATAAATAAATACGAAAATGAATAAATTTCGTCAACATAAACACTTAGCGCCCTAATGTGGATATTGCGTGTGGCCGTGCCGTGCATACATGGGTAGCAAAACCTCCCCCAAAAAAAACATACGCAAGATAAAATAAAATAAAAAAAAACTCCCAATAACATGGCGTCCACGTCGATCCTACAGAGCACTCATAGACTCAAAACCATCTTTTGATCAAGATAAATGAAGGCTGGGTGGTGTTTTGAAATCTACTCCTTAATGAACTTAGATTGCACCCTTCCATCAATCTGCCCAACAGATTGCAACCAGAGATAACATTAACTTACTTAAGTAACCCACCCAAGGAGATTTTTGTCATGGTGCGTCCCCCTCACCCTAATCCACCGACCCTTCCCCCTCCCCCAACCCCCCAGCCACGACACGAAAAAGTCATTGTCGCAATATATTTATTTACTTTTTTCAGCTTATTTTTTTTTTTATTTCTGCTCAAGAGGAGTAAGAGATTATGATGTCACGTAAGATCTTGGCATCCACGTTATCTTACGTTTTATCTTCGTCTCGGGAAAAAAATACGAATTGTTCAGTTGGCAAGACGCGTTTTTACTTTTTTTCACTGTATCAGTAACGGAGTATATATCTAAATGGCATGAGTGTGGGCGTTGGGGAAAAATAAACAGTGGAATTAAGAGACAAAACACAACTGATGACACTATGACCCAGAAGAGAGTGAATGTGTGGAGAGGGGTAATTATACTAATACTCTTAAATTTGCTAACGTGATACCGTTTAACCGTTCCCGTTGCCAAAGGTTCGATTAATTCTCCCAGAAAATTAAGCAGAATTCAAGCCAACTTTCTTTCAAGTTCTCCCGAGAACCAAGAACCCTGAAGATGTATCAAGATAAAATGATAGTCTTTAACTCTCAGTAATTTTGCAATGTTATACTTCTTAATTTGACAACTCATTCTTTAACATTTGACGTTGGCTCCAACCATAACTGAATTTTCAGAATTTTCGTGTCATTCTCGTCAGAGCAAAATTTCAGCCCTCACAACATTAAGGCTAATTATTTCAAATACAGTTTCTGTCCTTACCATGATGTCGGTCAATGAGGGGTTAAGAATGGTTTTTTTTTTTTTACCTGCAAATTGGCACTCTATGAAGACGTTTTCCACCAGAGTTGCCAAATGCTGGAAAAAAACTGAAGCTGTGCGTTTGCCATATTTTATTTCATTTAATGATAATTACTATCCCCAGAGATTCTGGTGGCAAAATGCGTTACACCTCCATTCCTATTTTACTAAATCTATTTAGGGAGACTATTGAAACGCCATTAACTTCTACATCTCGATAGCAGATGAAAGGATAATTTCCCGATTTCCTGAACCCGATTAAGGATATAAATCAGGTGTTATTCACCAGGTTGAGTAAACTTGTAAAAAGCACTGATAATGAAGTTCAACTGGAAAATTAAAGATTTAATCTGAATTAAGTCAGTCTGAACGGAGTATTCTTTTTAAAGTTAACGGGAATGAAAATTCGAATATTTAAATTCACTGGTGCCCGGAAACCCTCCATGTCGATATTCTATACAAATTTTTCAGATTATCATCGAATGGCAATAACTAAATTCCTACGTGTACGTCGATACAGAATTTGAAAACATTCATCAATAGTTACATTCCCAGGAAAGCAAAGGACATTCCACATGCTTTCTTTAGCTAATATACAGTCTAAAGAAAATGCAGTGAATTGAGATCTTTGTAGAATTCTACAAAGACTAGGGTAGCGTCGACTGGAAGTCGTTGGCTGTACTGTCGAGTGTTCGAGTCACTTAGGTGCCAAACCATTTATCACTTATAATTCAGTGATATTCCCGAAGTAGCGCGAATTGGATATTAAACGACATTTGTAGCCTAATGTTTGTATATAAAATGTCACGGTGATGTGATAAAAAATTCATACATATGTATATAAAAAAATATGAGTGTGTGTGTGTGTACGAGCACGCTTGCATTTAAGCTGTGGGCATACGAATACCTGAGCAATTATCACCCTGACAACTCATACAAATGCAAGGAAAAATTTACGGGCGGAATCTAACATAAAATCAAAGATTAAAATTTTTGGCGAACATCATCATTCCTGAATCACTATAGTGAAGATTACGTTAAATTATTTTATAATTGGTAAGAGTAAAGCTTATAAATCCAGATCAAAGTTCATCTGTCATTCGAAATGAATGTAGCTCTATTGAACACCCCATAACTACCTGCTAATCCCGAATATGAGAGAAAGATCAATTTGGAAGCCTTTGTTTCAGATATCAACTACACATGTGTTAAATATATATATATATATATATTATATATATATATATATATATATATATATATATATATATATATATATATATATATATATATATATATATGTTACTGAAGCTGGGGCCTTTAAAGTCCCAGGTAACGAACCACTTACCAATTGTAATTCACCTACGGTATTGTTTCCGAGGTGCAGAGAATTGATGTCAAATGACATTTATAGCTTAATGTTTGTGAAAATAAAAATTTTACAGTGATACATATATATATATATATATATATATATATATATATATATATATATATATATATATATATATATATATATATATATATATATACATATATATATATATAAATATACATATATACATATATATACATATATATCAGATGTTTTACAGGGTAAATTTAAAACTCCACGTGCAATATTCTTGTAGTAAATTAAGAACAATAATACAAAATTCTAAACACTAGGAGGAGACAGATTAAACGCGTGCATGTTTCTAATGTGGAAATATACACTGCGATATGTTATATATTTGTATGAATATATCAGTAAAATAAAAATTCCGAAAAGGGCACACGTATGATACAAAACTCGAACTGGGACTATGAATTTAATTTCTACAATATCAATAACTTCATTTCCTCCCTCTTCAATAAACGACTACGTATATAAACGGAACATTTTACCACCTTTGAAATTCATTGTGTTCTAACTAAATGCTTATTACTTCTATCGATTGGCAAGTATGAATAGTGATTACAGGCGCAAACTGATTGATGCAATTCTATTAATGGATTCCCGTTCCGAATGCCTTTGAAAGGTTTTCATTAATCTTTACATTCACTGATCACTAATCGAATGAAGGGAATCTTACTCTATAAATATCGCTCGCTAATTAAATTAGGCAATTACCGATTACATTTATTGATTTTCGAACTGCGTCGTAAACCTTACATAAATGACGAATGAAAGCCGTAGATTCCTGATCATATTTACCGACTGGCGATTAAGTACACCAATTCATTAAATACACTGCAGTGATTTATTTTACCAGTTTCATTCGCCCATGTAGCATTTCAACAATGACAAAGACAAATGCTCACAAACTGCTTTTTTTTTTTATTTTTTTTTTTTTGCCCGGTGGTGTTCATTAATAGTTTAGCGATAAATATCTACGCCTTGATTTATTGCATGTTCTCTAGGCTGCCGCCTATCAATTATTTTTATAAGGTTTTTATTGCCCTGGCCAGAGCCCGATCGCAGATCGGTTTTAATTAACCCTTCCTCGGAATTACAATGTGGGGTTGAACAAACGTAGCTTTGGCAGGTACAGATTTTCCCTAAAAGGTGATATATATGTATGTATATAGTATTTATATGTATATATATGTATATATATACATATATACACATATATAACATATAATGCATATATATAATTATATATATATATATATATATATATATATATATATATATATATATTATATGTATGTATATATATTTACATAATATTATATATATATATATATATATATATATATATATATATATATATATATATATATATATATATATATATATATATATATATTTATTTATACATATACTATATAATTTATATATTATATATATTATATATAATATATATATATATATATATATATATATATATATATATATATATATATTATATATATTTATGTATATTATATATATATATATATATATATATATATATATATATATATATATATATATATATATATACTATACATACATACATATATATATATATATATATATATATATATATATATATATGCATGTATGTTTGCACATGTATGTGCGTTTGCTAACAAGCCCACACAGACACACAACCATGCAGGGATAAGCTAACTGTTATTTCAATTCGCAGACATCTATTAGGCATCGTTCACTCCGGGGAGTCGCCCGTCCGAGCGCTGAGCGTCTGAGATAATTGACAGATTACACTGCCATACTAAAAGCCTTCGAGAACCGAGGCTGTCGCCCACCGCCTCTTTGTTATTCCAGACAGTCAGGGCGATAATGGCGGCTAAAGGACTCTCCGGGCCTGAAGCCGACTCTTCCTAGGGTAAAGGATGCCTTTAGCGAACTTGTACACATGTTTGTACATGCGTCCTTTGTGATTAGATATGTATGAGGGCCAAAATATATGTTGGGTATTTTAAGAAAAACGTCTCGACCACGTTACGAAGTTTCATTCTAGCGGATAATTACTATTTTTATTTGGTATGTCCTGAATGCCATTAGATACTTTTCATATTACTTTTTACGATCGATGGCACACATACAAACGCTATACATTATATGTATGTATGTATGTATGTATGTATGTATGTATGTATGTATGTATGTATATATAATGTGTGTATATATATATATGTATATATATGTATATAATATGTGTATATATATGTATATATATTTAATTATATACATATACTATAATAGCATTTATCCTAATAAATAACAGCGCGCCAAAGGAAATATGTAACCTCACTGATGCTGCACGGAACGAGGGGAGTGGAATACAGTGATAACACTGACCATTATTCACGAATAAATGTGGATTTCATTACAAACCTCTAAACTTATAGAGAAAAGTATTAGGATTGTTCATCTTTCGTTCTGTAACTTCAAACCTCTTGTTATTTTCCTTTTGCATTAGTTAGAAGCTTTTTTTTTATTTTTTTTTAAGTTCGCCGATTATTTATTCAGTGGTACGTATTACTAGATATACATATTACTAGATACAAATATCAGTAAGCACTGAAATATGAGATATCTATATGCAAATTGAATAAAAAAAATATACAAATACATAAGAAAAACGTATCAACAAGGTCATTTCAAAACATCAATGCAAAACAACAGACATTAAACACATTTCACCATTTCTCGCAAACTCAAACCCACTAAAACCCTTTAAATGTCGTAACTCACGACAGAACAAACATCATCAGTAACCCCAACAGTAAACAGAGAGAGAGAGAGAGAGAGAGAGAGATGTATATTTCTCGAACGTTCAAGATGACAATTCACATTGTACAGCATCAAAGAGGGCATGTCGCCGTGGCCCCCATGCCCCCGGGTCGACAGGATTGATGACTGTGCCCTTGCCATGGACGTCTGAGGTGCCAAAGTGGGTGATCAGACGAGTATACCAATTAGTCGCAGGCGCCAGCCTTCCTTCCCACGATGACTGCTAAATCATCCGCTCTCGCTCTGGACAAACTTTTCTTCTTCTTCTGTCAACGACAGCTGAGTAAAAGGTGGACTTTAGACTTGCAGACGAAAAACCGCTTTTCGCTGTGTGGGTGTGTTTGTGCGAGCGCGTATATGTGTATGTTTGTTGGCGTTAGACTAGTCGACACGAAAAAGCCAGAGCCACTGGGTTTTGTTTTGCTTTCGGAGATTTCCTTTTTCATTTTCTTTTTTTTTTTTTGAGCACTCTTCACAACAGGACCGGTAGGTTCGATGGGACTGTAAATTCTCTCTCTCTCTCTCTCTCTCTCTCTCTCTCTCTCTCTCTCTCTCTCTCTCTCTCTCGAATGAAGTCACAACATCTAATTTCAGCCTATACACACACAAACACACACACATCACACAAACACATATATATGTATGTATGAATGTATATACAGTATATGCATATGTGTATCACGCTCGCTTACTCGCACCCTACCTAACTTCCAGCTATTTGCCCAACGATAAAAAATGACCGCAAAGATATGCACAGAACCACCCTAACAGTAGGCAAGAGGGACCTCGTCCGGACTGAAACAACAGTGGCGCCGTAGACTAAGTGTTGATATGGCCGGGAGTGTCTCCACAAACACTGCAGCATCTAGCATTTGAGAGAGCCTAAGTAGAGATTCAATGCCGAGACTGGCTTTTTTTTTCAGTTACGTATTTTTTTGTTTGTTTTTTTAATGATTATGCTTTGTGAAGTGACGTTTTCATTGTGAGAGTTGAATCCTTGATCAATTTTCTAATGTTTAGGGGTCAATGATAATAATAATGTATTGCTTAACGATTGTTGTTTTACTGGAAATCCCATACACAGACGGCAATTAATTCCCATCAATACTCTGTTAGTATCACTTACCCAATCGGAAGCGCATTGTACATAAATCAGTAAGAAAATATCACAACCAATTTCAACTGTACTTTCATACAGAGCCATTCTAGTGTGGAATAGCCGAGAAAAAGTACTTAAACTTTTCCAAGAATTTCAGGCATGAATATTGGATCGGGATTTTCTCCCTATCTAGGTGCTTAAAACTATAAGTGAAATAGATTATTACATATTAAAAAACAACTTTCTGATACTGAACTTGAAAGGTACCACCGACGTGAATTTGGAATTAAACTACATCCAGAATTATTGAGATGAGTACTTTAGCATGATAACTAATGCTATTCCGAGTTTGAAAGTACAGTTATGATAGTATTAGAATATTAATGGCCGTAGTTGCTGCCTCTCTGGTGTCGTATATATAAGTATGACTTGATAACCGATACGTTGGCCTGTAATTTCATTCATATTTGGTTTAAAAAAGTGGTCCCTGATCCTGAAATTTTATTTCTACTTAGCTTCGGATAAGCTTTTAAGATGTTTTTCTCGAAATTTAGCAAATACATATACATTTTTTATATATATATATATATATATATATATATATATATATATATATATATATATATATATATATATATATATATATATATATATATATATATATACAGTATATATGTATATGTAGATATCTAGATATATTTATATGTGTGTATACAAACTATATATATATATATATATATATATACATATATATGATGTGAGTGTGTAAATACACCCACGTGTATTTAAAACAAGAGCCGGAACAGCCTTAACAATGACGAATCTTTGCTAATCACATCTAGACGAACTTGGCACACTGAGGATAGGGGGCAACACATTGGGATGACAAGACAAATAACTATCTCCTGGTGTTGACGAACACTCAAAGGATGACGTTTAAGTGACATTTGAATTAAGAGCCCAAATCTATGGTCAATAATTAGAATGGTTTGTGACCTTTGGGGAATGAGGTGGGGGAGGAGGGAGTTAGTAGTCAATTTAAATTTAACCATCTTCATTTAAAATGGCTATTATTATTACAAGGGTGCCATTCTTGTTCTTTAGGTGAAATGGTTGGTCTCCTCATGAGAAGGTTTGTTTTGATCTTCAGCTTTTTAAGTGGACAGTAATTTACATTATTTCAGAGTGGTCAATTAAATGAAAAGTTAACTTTTAGCGTCGATGAGCCTTTATATCATAAGCAGAGAAATTATAGACCAGACGAGGTGACAAATAAGGTCGTTTGGTTTGCAAGAGCTTTGGGATGACTAACATTCCTACGTCTAAATATTTGTCCCGTTAATTATTACAATAAATGAGAAAGTGGAAATGTGCAGATTTTTACTGTAAAAAGTCTGTGTGATACATCGAAGCTAATTAAGAGAAGAACTGCTTTCCTATTCAATTAAACAGAAGAAATGGAAATGATAAACTGAAGCTTCGAAGACTTGCACAAATTTACTTGATGCTGCTGAGAAAACAATGTTTATAGACTTAATTTCACGAAATAAACTTTAGACAAGAACACAAACTTTGTAGTTGATTAACTAAATAGGAGAGACAGTTTTAAAGTTGAGGGACTAAAGATCTTCCTGTAAATTTATTTTATGTGAAACTACTGCTATCAAGTTACATAAAAGCATTTATTTACCCAGCTGCATGTTGTGTCTCTATTGTATATTTAGTGCCTTACAATGAATAAATTATGAGTTACTCACATCCTTGTAATGTCCAGCATAATAACCTGTCTTCCAGGTGATATGCTGTCAATATAGATGATGTGGATGTCTTCCTGCGAACACACACACACACACACATATATATATATATATATATATATATATATATATATATATATATATATATAATATATATAATATATATATATATATATATATATATATATATATATATATATATATATATATATATATATATATATATATATAAATCAATGCAGTACAAAGGAACGCGTGCTTGCGAATATAAAAAAAAGATCCACGTCAGAAGGTGAGTGAAAACCTGGACTTTGAGCAAGGACTTTCGTAGTTTATTCTACATTTTCAAGTTCACACTGAATACAAAACAAGTTGACTGAGATTTATATACAAAAACCGAAAGGGGGGCCGGGGTTACAGTTTGTTAATCTGGGCAGCATGTTCTTTAAACAAAAAAGACAGGGACAAACGATCAAGGGATAATCCAGGGTGGAGATTAACATTCCTGGAGGACGTAGCTTCATTAAACACAGGTGGACGTAGCTTCATTAATGACAGTCTCTAGCAGATTCCTTTTCCGATGTTCGTTGACATTGTAGATTATCGTTGACTTATCGCAGTTCATTGCATGGCCTGTCTTAAGCCAATGATCCGCAATGCCATTATTTGATAGGCCTCTTGAAATGGCATATTTGTGTTGAGAGTTTCTTAGTTTTAGTACTTTTGATGTTTGACCAATGTAAATCTTATTACATTTTTTGCAGGGAATACTGTATACATTATTGTTTCAAAATATTAATATATTTAAATACTAAGTTAATATCACTAGTTTTTAAAATGGGCACTGAAGGAATGAAATTAGTATGAAATGGTAAACAGAGAATATTCTTAAGTTCTTTGTTAACACTTGTTGGATTGTAATATGTATTTTTTGCTTTATTTGTACAAAGTTCTAAAAAATATGGATGGTAGCATGATGAATCTCCTATTTTATCAATAATTTTAAACTCCTCTTCCAAAAATTCAAGACTACAAATTCTAAGAGCTCTAAGATACATACTGGAAAATATTGACACCTTAATTTGTTTAGCATGGTTAGAGTAAAAATGAATATATGACAAATTATTCGTGGGTTTCCTATATACTTTAAAACAAAAATTGGTGTTATTTCTAATAACTAAGACATCCAAAAATGGTATACAATTATTTTCTTCCTATTCTATTGTGAATTTTATGGATGGTACAAGATTATTAATTGTTTGCAAGAAATCAGGA
Organism: Macrobrachium rosenbergii; assembly: GCF_040412425.1. Classification (NCBI taxonomy): domain Eukaryota; kingdom Metazoa; phylum Arthropoda; class Malacostraca; order Decapoda; family Palaemonidae; genus Macrobrachium; species Macrobrachium rosenbergii. The sequence goes on from NC_089768.1 coordinate 30,970,428, forward strand.
ATATTTATATTTTCTTTTACAATACAAAAACAATCGTCTACATATCCAACCTAAAACACCTTGGAGAATAGATTTCTTGGAATAAGTCTGGACTCAAAGAATTCCATGTAAATATTAGACAAAAGTGGCGAAAGAGGATTCCCCATAGCCATACCAGATATTTGTCCATAAGCATTACCATTGAAAGTGAATTTATAATTTTTTATACAAAGGGATATCAAATTAATAATAACACTGGTAGGTAATTCTAGATTATAAAAGTCCAAATGTTGTGATAAGTATTGAAGTAAGTCATCAATAGGAACTTTAGTAAACAAAGATGTCAATATGGGAAAGTCTAGCACAGAAATCAACAGAGTTTGTAAATGGGAATTTGAAATAGTACCCAGAATAGGTAATAGTAATTTAACTAGACATTTAGAAAGTTTATAACTAATAATAGAAGCGGTTGAACCGATAATGGGCTGAATACGAAAACCTCTTATGGGTTTTGATTAATCCGTACATGTAAGGTAAGGATGGGCCAATCATTGACACTTCTTTTATTGAACCGAATTCCTTTAGTATAGTTTTTATTTTAGAATTGAAACTTTATGGCATCAGCTAATGGGTCTTTCCATTGTTTTTTGTAAGTACTAGAATCAGATAAGTTTTCCAGTTTTCCATTTTTTCAACATAGCTAATTTTATCCATTATTACAAAACAATTGGATTTGTCAGCTTTAGTAATGTGCAAACTTTCACCTTTTTTCATTTCATGAATTGCGTCTATAAACCTTTTGGGAAATTCACTATTTTATTAGGTATTTGAAATAAGCCAAAGAAAAGACCTTTAACTAAATTCACTGAAGCTGATACAATTGTGTCTTTCTTTTCAAGTTTGGGTATCTCTGAGATGATGTTTGTGCACAAAATGTCATCACCATTAGAATATGATAAGCCATAGCCTAAAGCACATTTAAGATTCTGGTCCAGTTCTTTGTTCGAGAGGTTTATTACACAATCATCTTTATGCTTGATATTCCAATCACTTATCTCAATGAGACTTTTTAATTTATGATCCAGGTGGTGAACTACTTTCTTTACCTTAATCTAAGGCTTAATCTGTTCAGTAGCATTGTTATCCTATTCATGAAATTAAATTTACCTGTTCTCAGTTTCTTGAAAATATTGAATTTGAGCCTTCTGGCCTTTTCTATGTGTTTCTTGAGGGAGATTACACACAATTCATTGGCAGGAGATTCGCTGTCCACTTGTAAACATCTAGGTAATAACGACTTTGGGATTACTTGTTCTTGTAAACACTTGAAGGAATTTTCGTCGAAGCTGAATTATTCATGAAATAGGAGATTCATTATGCTACCCTCCATATTTTTTAGAACTTTGTAAAAATAAAGCAAAAAAGAAATATTACAATCCAACCAGTGTTAACACAGAACTTAAGAATACTCTGTTTACCATTTCATCCTAATTTCATTCCTGCAGTGCCCATTTTAAATAATATTGATATTAACTTAGTACTTATTTAATATTTTGAGAAATAAGCCAATTAAGAATAGCCCGCCCAATTGAAACAATGTTGTATACAGAATTCCTTGCAAAGAATGTAATAAGATCTATATTGGTCAAACATCAAAAGGATTAAAAGTAAGAAGCTCCCAAACAAGTATGCCATTTCAAGATCCTTATCAAATAAAGGCCTTGCAGATCATTGGCTTAAGACAGGCCATGCGATGAACTGGGATAAGTCAACAATAATCTACAAGATCAACGAACATCGGAAAAGGAATCTGCTAGAGACTGTTTATTGGAGTTACGTCCACCAGGAATGTTAATCTCCACCCTGGATTATCCCTTGATCCTTTGTCCATGTCTTTTTTGTTTAAAGAACATGCTGCCCAGATTAACAAACTGTAACCCTGCCCCTTATGTTTTTGTATATAAATCTGTCAACTTCTTTTGTATTCAGTGTGAACTTGAAAATGCAGAATAAACTACGAAAGTCCTTGTTCAAAGTCCCGGATTTCACTCATCTTCTGATGTGGATTTAAATATATATATATATATATATATATATATATATATATATATATATATATATATATATATATATATATATATATATATATATATATATATATATATATATATATATATATATATATATATATATATATATATATATATATAGGTAATGTATGTCTTTGTATGTGTAGGATCTACAGGTCACTTTTAATAACATTATTAATAGCAACAATGACCTCTTAACTTCTTGATCTCCCTATACTCTTAGGATACACATGTCACTAAAGGCCGTCTTTGTAAATCAGAAATACGTGAAGATACTCTCTCCTCCTGTAATAAGATTTGAACCCACTAATGGTAGTTAAGAGTGGTACTACCACTCAGTCAACTTTGCTACATAATGACCTAGGTGGCAGTCCAACTCTGTTATTGCCAGTCGGTTCAAATCAACTTACAGAAGGAAAGGGAATTTCCATTCATTTCTCATCTGGAGTCAGGGTTGTAGAGATAAGTGTATCTGAGAAGTCTGACGAAATCAGTAAATTGAGAGGTCATCGTGGTTATCTGTCATATATGTATATGTACATCTATGTATACACATATATACATATATTTTTAAGGTTTTCTACGCCGCTGGATTGCTAACTCACAGAGTTTAAGGGGAAATATCAAGACAGTAGGGGTGTAGGTAGACCCACAAGGGCTGGAGTGAAAGGGTAGAATTTAGGAGTGGCCAAGCAGGCCCTCTTCAAGGGTCGGGCCCATAATGCCTCTCTAGGGAAAACACCTGGAGAAGGTCGCTGTTTCCTCTGTCTAGATCCTAAAATTTAATTAAACCCCCGCTGCTTTTTCCTCACTTTACTGGCCGAAGACCATTTCTCTAATCGGCAGGTCATAGCCAGTGACATCACCTGGAGCCAAGCCCCAGGCAGCATCTGAAGTCTTATAAGGAACCAGCGCCCTACATCGACAGTTAGTCCGCTTGTCACTGCTGCGAAGCTCAGTCCGTCTGATGATCGAACCGAGGGCAGGCAGGAACGCCCAAGAGAAGCTTTGGTCTCGTCAGCCTAGAGCTGCGTGTGCAAGCAGCACCAGAAAGCAAACACAGTAGGTCCCCGGATGGGAAATGGTTAGCCATTGTACTTTTTCTTTGATTCATTTTTTACCATTTCACCACTCAAGTAAATTCTCTGTCCCCTCGACTGAAGCAGCGAACTTATTATATACAGTGTGTAATTCTTTGAACAGTGCATAATCTAAGTCATGCCCCTTGCCAAGAAGTGAGTAGAGCAAGGCAATACCCTCCAATTTGTGCATTAACTCATTTCTAGAGAGGGAGTACTTCGTTAGTAGTTTCATCTGGGATAATTTCACTTTCAGGAGTATTATCAGTGCAAATTACCTAAGTAGCCGTTCATCTGTGTTCCCGATTGGCTGAAGAATCCGCCCATGCTGTGAGGCTGGTATCATTGCATTGCAAGTGGCCACTTACATGTACCCCGTCCACTCAGGGAATTGCTGTTGTGCCCTTTTTCCACCTGTTTTAGTGGGATTTGTCCGTCATTCCCACTGATAAATTTACCATGTTGCGTGTGTAAAATAAAATAGTGTTAAGAAACATACTCTCACTCGGCTACCTTCCAATTAGTAATTGTTCTTGCAATTATTCTGTTTGTGGTCTTACGAGGGGTTTTGTAAGGCTAAGATTAGTAATGTAAAAAACCCAGCCACCCCTAGTAATCCTTAAAAAAAAAAAAAAAATATATATATATATATATATATATATATATATATATATATATATATATTTACATATTTACATATATATATGTATACATATACTTATAAATATACAGAGTTTATAATGTGGCTCTTAACAAGTACGCACATGTAAGTACTCTAAAGGAAAATTAAAATTGCGCCACTAGATCTTCTCTATGAATGAAGCTTTAGGCTTTACCCGGATCAAGAAGCACACAGGGACCTGTAAACGACCAATTACGACCAAGGGTTCCTCCACGAGACGGGCCCATGGAAAATCTGACGGGCGAACCAGCAACTCTTATGGAAATGTTTTTATTGAAATTCCTGCCGCATGAAACTCTCGCTGACTGACATCTCAATATTAAGACTTGAATCCCAACCAGTGTTCGCCTGTCAAGGGATAGAAAGGCTCTGACAGACAGGAAAGATGATGAGGTTTTAATTAAAGAGGGTTTTTTTTTCTATATCGTTTTTCCTATTTATTTCCTCGCTTTACCATGCCAAATTTGGATGCCCGAAGGGCAGACTTTGAATGAGGGGTCAAGTCTGAAACTCCTGCAGTAATCTAAGTGGGGGTGTTATTTTATCCATATTCTAATAAGTCTGGATAGACGGGGAAGGATTGAATGAAGGCAGGGCAAAGGTTAGCGGGATAAATTCCTTATCCAAAAAATAAAACCTTTCCAACGACGATGTACGTAATCATATTCAATGAAAATTAATAAATAAATGTTGGGTGTTAGTCTTATTATGGATAATATAGTAATAGGACTGTGTGTGTGTGTATATATATATATATATATATATATATATATATATATATATATATATATATATATATATATACACATTTATGTATATTAGTATTCTTTAAACGAAACTAAAGTCGCATTTTGTGCCGAAAAATAACGGTTGCATCAAATATTGGCAAAATTGAATGCATTAATGGTAAACATCGCCAAATCAAATCATGGAACGTCATTCGCAATTTAAAACATACATATAGCTTTGGACATCAGGCCAAATTCGTCAAACACAAAAAACGAAAATGAATTCATTCTTTTTAAATATGTACAATTCTGATTTTTTTTGTTCTAGGGCCTATGAAACTGTTTCAGGCTGGTCACCTTAACGAATATTATACAACTAAAAAAAAAACTTTAAATTTTTTTTTTTATTTATTCTCAGTGTTTTCCTTCTGCCTTTGTTCTGGAATCACTTCTCGTCAAGCCATTCCCTTAATCAACGGCACATTTCTTTCAGCTTTCCTTTAGAGACTGAGAAAAAAAATTCTGGTTATCATGACTATGTGACATCTTCATCTTACATAATGAGTCTATTCCCAAAAAGAATTTAAGCATTTCCTGACGCTGGAAAATCCCATACGAAATCCTCCCCCATTCTCTCTCTCTCTCTCTCTCTCTCTCTCTCTCTCTCTCTCTCTCTCTCTCTCTCATAACTTTGCGCCAAAATAAAGGCTATTGCTCTTCGCGCATTCTCGCTGAATCTCGCAAAGTTTGGGAACAATGATATCTTTTTAAAAGTCCCTGCTGTCGATATTTGGATTTGAGCCCACGGGTCGTTGCCTTTGTTCCATTCCTTTGGTGATTATTGGAAACTCTTGATAACGCCTTGTTGTTTTTCATGTTTATCTATCTATTTACTCCCTATTTTTAATCCACTGTGGATGTACAATAGATATGCCTATACATTAAGGAAGCAAATATCTCGTCCTCAAGGTGTATATTTGCAGGTAGAACTCCAGCCGAACTCGACTTCTACCATTTTGAATAAAACAAGAATGATTTCGTCTTTGATATAATGAACATTAAACAACAACTTTTGGTAAGAATAAAAAATCTCCCGTTGAGCTGAATTTGAATTTAATGTCAATTAAATTTGCGTTGCATAAATATCAAATCTGCTTTACAAGCTATTATTTATTTACCTTTAACCTGAAAAGTAATGAGACTAACAGACGAGTGTATATATATATATATATATATATATATATATATATATATATATATATATATATATATATATATATATATATATATATATATATATATATATATACATTATAATATAATATATATATATATGTATATAAAATTACACACACATATACATGTGTATATATAAACATATATGTGTATGTGTGCGCGCGTCTCTTTGTTGTCTGCCCAATCCGTACGACTACTCATTTAACAATATTCATGAGGCAAAGCACATTACAAACGCATGTTTAATTTGCGCTGGAACCTAAGTGTCTGCGCACCCTTGCAGTGTAACCCCCCCCCAAAAAAAAAAAAAAAAAATTAATAGCTATCTCACCGCGGAGCCTTTGGAATAATTGCCCCACCTGGTCATCATCAGGTGAAGATTGATTATCTCGGTCCATCCCAGGTAACCGTCTCTATTGACAAAATGAGTAACCGCTTGTCGGGCGCGAGATTGGGTAAATGACGGATGGGCCTCTCCAAGGTATTGGGTTTCAGCCATAACCGCAAGGCGAGAGGTCCTCCCATGCTCTACTATTTCATTATGTGAGTGGATGATTTTTCAAATCAGGTCCCTGCTTTTGTAAGCTGTGCTGAGGGATTTTATTTTGATTTTCGGTTCTTTGTCAAAATGGACCATCATGGACGTTCGGTGTTGGTTTGCTTTGCTTGATTCGTGGAATTGAATCATTAACATGACTGAAGTTTAGTTAACCGCGGGATACGAGTTTTTACGTCAGATGGACCAGCTGCTTAATGTTCGCTAAGAATCTCAATTGAAGATTACTAGGAAAACCCACTATGAAATTTATAGATCGAGTTATTCCAGAGAAACTATAAACAGACTCAACTAAAAAAGTAAACTCGAAAGTATGAATTCATATTTGCTTAAGGGATAATAATAAAAAAAAACAGTCTTGCCAATGCATAAGAGATTATGCACACTGTAATTGCTTCAAGGTTTTGCTGCCAATTATTAGAAGCTTTCAGTGGGTTTAAATTCAGTGTATCTGTAAAGGAGACAAACTGTTCAATTACCCAAAGGGGGTGTTTGTGCTTGCAACAGTCTGTACACTGGCGTTTAGTATGTGCTTGTTTGTATTTGTGAGGGCGAATGTGTGGTTTGTGTTGATAATGCTGTATACAGCTCTTGATCGGCAAACTTTGACACTGCATCTAATCAAATCATTATATTAGAGAATTGGCCGGAAAAATCGGCATTTCCTCTCATTAATGGTAAGGTTAGTTGCACATGCCTTGCGTCCACAGCATGGTAAAACATGTCAAACTCATCTCGGCAATTTGTCGCATACATGTCAAAAAAAAAGTCGAAAACAGGTCAACGACGGTTAATGGAGGACAACAGTGTGAAGCAAGGATTAGGGCTAACGGTAAGTCGCTGACCTATATTCGACCCTTTTGTGATTTATGGGTGATAAGTTTCCGACATGTGTTTAAGACATTTATTGTAGTATGGCCACACCTTTAAGCGTGCAAATACGCTGGGCATCATTGTCCGAGATGCAAACCGTAGCGTAAGTATCATTCCCACAAGCACTGCGAGATTGCACCTAAACTTTAGGAGCGAAGTCTAGATTGCCCTAACAACTGCGGTTTACTTAACGTTATCAGTTAATGTAGCGCATTAAAAAATTAAGTTTCAGTGAAGATGAGATTGAGGTTTCACTTTACACAGTCATGAATTCATTAGGCAAAGTTGCACGAAGTCATGCGTGAGCATACTATGTCCCACGCTTCCTCGAACTCTGGCGTTAAATTCAACATAAAATGTAAATGTTAAAATTTTCCGCCCGTTGTCTTTTTATATTTTTTTTCAGTTAAAAGCATGCAACTCAAATGATGAACAGGCGAATTTCCGTGCCCTTTTGCAAACAAAATATTTTGCAATGAAACTAATTTCAGTCGCTACATACAGGCTTGTCATATTCCAAAAAATACTAGACTGCAAAATTGACGTAATTTAAATAAATGAAGTTAGAGTTTTCAGATCTTTGGGATGGCTTCATTGGATATCATAAAGATACCTTTGAATGTAAACTATACAGTGTAAAAATTACCATTAAATAAATGAAAAGTTAAAAGACCAGTGCCCTGTACGTAGAACCAAAATTCATCTTGAATCAGAATTATCATAAAAACTATACCGCTTGCGAGTGAGAGGCAATGTTGAAATGAAAAGAGTCATAAATGGAAAACATGTAAGAATCATTATTAACCGGCTGAATATATCAAGAATTTCTAATTCGTACAATAAAACACAGTCAGAGCTTCCCATAAGTTCCCGCTGTCGAACCATTCACATTCAGTATACGCTTTGACATTATGAAATATATGTTTTCAGTGTCAACGAAGTTCAGACAAGGGCTGCGTATACAATTCTGTGCGTCGCATTTTGCAGAATACCAACATGGCATAAAGGCCAATTACAACGCGTAATTAATAGGTACCCAAGTTACGCGGCACTTAACAGGAATGCTTAATTGCCAGTTACTTTTGCTAAATGCTTGATAACCTGTCCAATGAATCTTTAAGTCGCATTCGTGTGATGTATACGTTTTGATATTAGGCCAACAGAGGCCTTTCACCTGCTTGATTTCTCATTTTTGTGATGCACTTACTTCTGCAAACATCGAATCCGGGCGTGAAGCTTACTTTGGTAAGCTATCCAGAGGTCTGCGGAAATCGAGAAGTTGCAGGTCATCGGTGGCTTAATAAAACAAAACCGATTTAATTTTGGATTCTTGGAGAAAAAAGTAGGTTTCTGACCAAAACAATATCTTCGCTATCTACTTGTCATCTGGTAATGCTTCATGTGGCGTAACCCTCAACAGGCCAAATTGCTCACAACACTAGGTTGGTTTAGATTTAGCTGGCTGTAGCCAGTGCAGGCCCATGCATGGCTAGAAGCGGAACTGTAGCTAGTAGCAGGCCCATGGCTAGAAGTGGAACTAAGTGTGATAATGTACTGAAGTGTATGAGAGACCTAATGGGGACAGGGACCCCGGCCAACCCATCACTCTGACGTTTTCCGAATATTACGGTCTCCGCCGAAAGGAAAAACACTTCGAAAAGACACTTGACAAATAATATCCCTTATGTTATCCAAATTCCTCTTTTGCTCCTTCAAACCGTATGTAAATTTATCTGGATAAAATCTCCTTAACAATGAAGCAAAGCGTACATATAGAAAATGCAAAACAAAAATATTAAAAACTAATATCGACACACTGAAATTCGGCGTTGACAGATATGGCATAATTCTAACTTTATACGCTCGACAGACAAGAACAAAATATGTTCGGTATCGTATTTAGAACTCCAAGGGAAATGAAATGTAAAAGTAACGCTCAAACGTTCTTAAAAAAATTCTCCGGGCGAAAGTTGATTTCCTGTAAATATTTATTCCTTTGACATATTTCCTCTAGCGGATTACGTGAAATAAGCACTTTTCACATTAAAAGGAGCACCCATAAATGTTACATCAAACTAAATCGGATTGAAGAGTCTCCAATTTCTATTTCAACCGTCAAAAAATGTCCAGACTTCCTCACATGTACATGATACTCGTATCGGTTAACGGATTTTGCGAAAATGAAAAAAAAAAACTCTTCCTTGGGAAGCCATCCATCCTGAGTGGCAATGTCCAATTCAAATATTGCTTCACGGGCTCTATAGAGAAAAAGTGGGAAAGCCTCTCTCTCTCTCTCTCTCTCTCTCTCTCTCTCTCTCTCTCTCTCTCTCTCTCTCTCTCTCTTTCGTTGTCCCATGACTGCGTTTTTCAGATTTCTCGAATGATTTTTTTTTTTACAAAATAAGACTGTGATGTGGATTAGTGCATCTCTCTCTCTCTCTCTCTCTCTCTCTCTCTCTCTCTCTCTCTCTCTCTCTCTCTCTCTCTCTTTTCAGATTGTCCCATGACAAAATAAGACTGTTTTTAGATTTTTCTCTCTCTCTCTCTCTCTCTCTCTCTCTCTCTCTCTCTCTCTCTCTCTTTCGTTGTCCCAATGGTTTTTTTTTTTTTTTTTTACAAAATAAGACTGTGATGTGGATTAGTGCATCTCTCTCTCTCTCTCTCTCTCTCTCTCTCCGCATGACAGCATTTTAAAAAATTTTTCTAATAATTTTTATTTTACGTAAGACTGTGATGTACATATTTCTATCTGGTTTATTCGCATTTATCGTTACAGTGACATAGCGATTTTGTCCAAAAGTAGCAGCTGCAAATATGACAGTTAAAATGCTCCTGTTTAGTACTTTATCATCAAGCCCTTTTACCAGAGAATTTAGTTTGCTAAACGATAACTTGCATCATCGTTCGACCACTGACTAATTCCACCAATCTTGGAGGAATGTATAACGCTGCCTAAATAAAGGAAACAAATTTTTTATTTTTTTGGGGTAATAATGACTGACATGAAAGGGAAGAGCGATAGCCTTTGTATAATGAAAAACAATTGTTACGTTACGCAATATTCAAGACAGGCGGATCACCGAGTGAATTTGAAGTTAACGAAAGGCTGACATTCAAACATATCATCAAATGAAAGCAAATAAGCACTGACTCTCGAAAAATGAAGAAGGGAGGTATATGAGTAGAATGTTATGGAAATTATGGCAAAAATGAACTACTAAAGTAACAACTGGTAGGCACTTGGGCGAGATGTCACTAAATGCGGTGGAGGTATAATCTAACTATAATGGGTATTAATCAAACGGCAAGAGTCAATTGTGCTAGGATTGGGATCTGGGATCCTTAGTTTCTGAAGTCTAATAAACAAATGAAAAACACTTCAGCATTAGCTAACGAATACAAGTAACAAATGACTATTCCGCTATTGCTGCCACCCCATCCCAACCCCACCCACTCCCACCCCAACTTGTTTCGCTGTTGGACACTCATGGCTACACATCCTACGACTTTTAAACCTATCCTACACCGATCATAATGGCAGACATACGCTTTCCATTTCAAAAATCAGTAACATTAACAAATATAGCCATTATTTCAGCAGTGAACAAGGTCAAAGGAAAATTTATCCGCGAAATTGTGAATAAATGCAAACTCCCTCTGTTCAACACCAAGGCACGTTTTAATATTTACTTCAGCTAACCCAAACACGGCCCGTAATGGATTTTCGCTAAACTTTTCTTTTAGACGTTTTCCTAAAGAAATACTTTACGCCGCGGACACCAGAGCACATATTCATTACAAGGTCTGACGTGGAACCTCTCCACGTCAGACCTACCATAATCAATTTCTCTGCGATTTGAGTTTCAGCCGTGATGTTTCACCAAGTCATTTGATCGATTTATTTAAAAAAAATAGCAGTTCAAATACCAGCTTATGCTACATCCAATGACGTCTACAATATAACGTTATCCAAGCTACTTCGCATAACCTAGCTCTATAATATGTTAACATCTTTACACTTTCTACAGTTCAAATTCTCGTTGACGAAAAATAATCAGAATGGGTCTTACCTTGTATCCTGTGAGACTGCCTCTCTTCATACGGGTTCACGAACTCTAGCTACTTCACAGAAACACCAGGTATGCCGACCTCTGATACTATTTTACTCTTCCACCGTGCTTCCTAGCAAACCGTCTCTGCTCTATCCGCATCGCTAGTTTTTAATATCGATTCGATCAACCATTTACAGCGAATGAGGAGTTGTAAACCGGGAGTACCACTCGCAAAACACTAGCAAGACCTGTAAACACCAGGGCACCGACACCCCGAATAAAGCTGTTCACAGACTTGGACGTTTGTTGACATTGACGTGAAAAATGGAAGTTGGAACTACAAGTTCACGCAAAGGTAACAACTGCTCCGCTGCCTATAAACGATAGCGTTCGAGTATTTTGGTTCATACTTTCCAAATGTATATATTTGATCAAGAAATCTGTTCTGAATATATCTCCGTAACACCAGAGCCAACTGACAGAGCAACGCTTCAAAACTGCAAACTTTTACTAAGCGACGTTTAACAACCTTCCGCTAACTGTTTAGTGTACACTCATATATATTATGTTTATGATTGATTTTGACCCTTACGTAAATTATACAAGTGTTTGACTTAATGGAAAAAAGAATGTTTCCACCTGATACTGTATCTGTTCAATGTCCTTAATCGTGTTTTCCTCAGCTTGATAGAACGTCGATAATAAAGATGTTCCGGAAAAAGCATTGCCGATCTTTTGAATTCCAATTAAAACTTCTGTTTGCTATAACTCTCAAACCCGCCCCACCCACCAGTCTCTCTCTCTCTCTCTCTCTCTCTCTCTCTCTCCCTCTCTCTCTCTCTCTCTCTCTCGTCTCTTTTTCTACATATACACTTACATACTTATATAGACCAGTGAGCCTTCCTTGTAGGGTACATTGAGCATTTTATATTGTGGCAGTTTTCGTCTCAAAGTTTCATCGAAAAGTCAGCAGATAAAGTTTGAATGTAACATTGACCATATGATTGTTTATTTTCTTTGCAGCCACCCCTTGTTAAAGTGAAACGTTTAATGCTGATATATATATATATATATATATATATATATATATATATATATATATATATATATATATATATGTATATGTATGTGTATGTATATATATATATATATATATATATATATATATATATATATATATATATATATATATATATATATATATATATATATGTGTGTGTGTGTGTCAGCATGAAACGTTTCAATGTTGAATCTCTTCAGGCGATGCCACGTACGTCTGCTAAACGCGAGAGAGAGAGAGAGAGAGAGAGAGAGAGAGAGAGAACTGAATTCAGAAATCCGAAGGAAACTGTTGGGGGGGCGGGTGAAGGTAGTGGAAATCCTTTTGTAGGGAAACGTTTGACTTTTATCACCGTGAGGGACCAAGTCGAATTTGTCTATTTGCTTCCATCCTGTGTCCCTCGGAAGGACAAAGCCGTGGGGACAAGAGGCGACGCAGAGCTCAAGTGGTTCCCCGAACAAATACAGCAGAAGAACGTCCTCACAACGAGAACGAGCACAATGGAGTAACGGCGCTTCCGGTTCGTACTGAGCTTTGAAGGGGAATTTCAGCTTGCCTCTTCTTTCTCTCGTTTGGATTTGGTCACATACTCTGCTTTGAATGCTTATTTTGGTCAAATATTCGGCTTTAAAAGCTTATTTTGGTCAAACGTTCAGCTTTAAATGCTTATTTTGGTCAAATATTCGGCTTTAAAAGCTTATTTTGGTCAAATGTTCAGCTTTAAATTCTTATTTTGGTCAAATATGCGGCTTTAAAAGCTTATTTTGGTCAAATGTTCAGCTTTAAATGCTTATTTTGGTCACATATGCGGCTTTAAAAGCTTATTTTGGTCAAATGTTCAGCTTTAAATGCTTGTTTTTGTCAAATATTCGGCTTTAAAAGCTTATTTTGGTCAAATGTTCAGCTTTAAATGTTTATTTTGGTCAAATATTCGACTTCAAAAGCTTATTTTGGTCAAATGTTCAGCTTTAAAAACTTATTTTGGTCAAATCTTTAGCTTTTAAACTTATTTTCCTGGATTATGATAATTTGCTGTCCCAATAATTTCTTTAAAATGAAAAAGTTGTAAGAAAAACGGTATACGAGATGTTTGAGAAAAAGATCTTGATAACGAAAGGAAAAATTAAGAAACAATTCATTTGGACGCAAAAATTCTTCAAAGCAGTTTTCATGTGATAAGTACAAAATTTCTCAATTAAAGAAATAACGTTCTCTGGCGTAATTCCTTGAGATAAAGACGGGAAATTCAAGTCATGCTCCCCGAAAATTTAAGAACACGTAAAAGGGATAAATCACAATGCAGTCGAAAATAAAAAAGAAACGGCAACGAAAGAAAAAAAAAAAAAAAGAAAATACTCTCACCTACCTCAGATAGAAACTAAGGTACCATACGCGAGGAAAACTCAGCTTGATAAACATGGAAATGAAATGCGTCGAATGTTCAAAACAGAATGACTTTCCTTTTATAGTACCGGCGGCTATTTTTCACGGAGGTGTGGTTTGGGAGAGAGTCGATTCGAACTCATTCTCTTTCCGCTCCTGCTTATGAGGTGATGATCGGTTTTTATGGGGATTTGCTTAGGCTGGGGAGAGAGAGAGAGAGAGAGAGAGAGAGAGAGAGAGAGAGAGAGAGAGAGAGAGAGAGAGGGAGGTGCGGGGAGAGAGAAAAGGAGAAAGGGAGAGGGATAGGGAAGGAAATCAATGTTTTCTCTTTTGTGGAAGCCAATAAAGAGTATAAGAGGGTATTTTTGTTAGTTGTTTGTGCTATCTTGAAATATCACTTGTAACATTTATCAGATATTTTTCAGACTATAAGAACCACATTCTCTTACATTTTAGTGTCAGGGATTTTTCGTAGTTTCTCTCAGGTCACTATATGCATTACAGTGCAAGCGTGGTGATCTGCGAAAAATATGCGCCTTGATACTTTGCAACATTATATAAATATTTAAAAATCTTTGTCATTTTTCCCACTTCGTCGAAGGTGTTTACACACTTTCGCAGCTCATTCTCTTTTCTTACCTAACCTTTGGGCACTCCCTATAAGCATCTCTATTCACTGTTTCATAGTAAATAGTATCGTTTACTACCGTCCAAGAAGCAGTCAATCTGTCTTATTTAGTAACTACTGTGAAGACAAAGCTAAGGTAACAATAAAAGAATTAAGGTTCCTATTGAATGAGTTTGTTTTTCATCTTTACAAGAAGTCTTGTAAGAATTTGGATAGTGCTACGCAAATATTTAAAATGACGAATACCGAATATTATACCTATTCAAATCGAAAACTATTTGACTAGTACATAGTAAGGGATTTAGCGTAATAAAATTCATTTTGTATAATGCGCTTGCTGTAATCCATCTTCATATTCACTGCTTTAGATTACTGGTAAAGACTCAAGAACTCGACATCATTTATTATTTAATTTATTATTTTTTTTATTTTATTCATAGTTGGTATGCAGTTAATTCTTAATAATTTCTTTTCACAAGTACCTCCGGTAATTTTCGTCAAGATGTTCACTCTTGCTCATTTCTAAAAATAGTAAAAGAGGGGAAAATAGCAGAAACAATGGGGAAGAAGAGCTCTATTGTTGCGTTGATAATACCATTGTGAAAGAATGAGGTAATTGTTCTAAATTCTGCCTTTTATTTTCCGTACTTTCGCTCAGGGCTACCTTTAGCAGCCATGTAAGATTAATATCCATATTTGGTCATATTTTTCTGTGAGATGGAACATTATTCCGATTTCGAAAACTGTAATCTGAGACACATTTACTCATCATTAACATACATTTCTTGGTGAGAGCTCATACAGCTAATTATTCAGATTATAATTTGTACGACTTATTATTGATTCAACATTCAAAATCAGATTTTTCAAAAGGAGTATAAAGGAATTTAAAAATATCAAGTAAAACGGCAGAAATTGGTAACAATAAAAACTTTTTATACATAGGCCAGCACAACCTTCTTAACTGTCAGCATTCAATGGCGGAAAAATTGGTAATGATACAATTTTTATAACATTAAGCAACACACGCTCCTTAACTGTCAGCATTCAATGACAGAAAAACTGGCAATAACAACGATTCATCTATAACATTAGGCCAACACAAGCTTCTTAACTGTCATATCTTAATGAAGGAAAAGTATGAAATCGATTTCCTGACCCTTCAGGTTCCCCTCAGCTTCTGCAGGAAGCTCAGGAGAACCCGTCCGTTTAACCATTAGTCCCTGGGTTCCTCGGCTAGCTAGGGGAGACCTATTTTGTAGAACAGTGACCTCCTACGCATCATGAGAAGGACCTGAAAAGGTCCCGTCTATCAAACTGAGGACCCAAGATTCTGTCCTGAATAATAATAATAATAATAATAATAATAATAATAATAATAATAATAATAATAATAATAATATCAGAGGTAGCTGTGGTATTAATTGTACCATTACATTTTTATTATTTTATAAAATATGTTAGGGGATATTTTAAGCATAACAAAAATGAGGATAAAGTTATTTTCTCAGCTACAAATATTTCAAAAGCAAATACGGTGAACTGGCGCCGCTTGCCGTTTTTCTTCATGCACCGCAATCATAATAATTATTACTGTCAGATAGTCTGAAAGTTAAACATATCCCAAAACTCTATGATATTGTAATCTCAAAATTCTATGATACAGAAAACAAACCTCGCTAAATTTTGCCTTACACCATAAAAAAAAAAACGTAGAAAGTATCAAAAAGTGTGAGTATTTTTTCGGATAAAATCTGGCTGTGTGAAATCCACAATAATCCTTGTTTGCTGGGAAGTAAAAGATGAAGCAAGAATAAACAGAAGGAAAATAGAAAACGACACTTCGTCACAGATATTACTCTCGCACCATGTTCAGTTTCATTTTTCATGTTTTAGCCTTTATTCATCACTTACTTATAAAATAAGAGCAGTAAATCCAAATATATTTGTCTTTTTACGATGCCACAATATTTCCATTCTCTTGATAAATAAATGTATTCCATATATATATAAATATATATATATATATATATATATATATATATATATATATATATATATATATATATGTGTGTGTGTGTGTGTGTGTGTGTGTGTATAATATATGTATGTATATATATATAAAATATATATATATATATATATATATATATATATATATATATATATATATATATATATATATATATGAGCAGTGTGTTTGAGGCGTGGATTTTGATTACATGCACATGTGATTTGTATTCAAGGGGATGTATAGCTTAAGCTATAATCCATTTTAATGTCTCGGAAAAGAGTCATAACTTAGAACAAACTATCGCGCACATTGCTATAATATTATGATTTCCATTCGGATGCAGTAACAAAGCAAGCGCGGGTACATCCCGTTGAGATTATCCTATTAGACTTCAATAGTGAAAGTAGAGTGAAAGTAAAGTCATTTTTGCTGTATTCCACCCTAATTTTTCGGCCTCGACTCCCACCATTCTGTCTAAAGGGCCTAACTTTTCCTTCCATTCTCTTTGCAGGGTACAACCTCATCTCTCGTATAATTCCGTGGCGTCCAAACTTTTCTCCTCAATCCTTTGACAGAGACCAATTCTTCCTTCTATTTTCAGTACAAATCAAAAATTTCCTCTAATTCTCTCTATGCTGACCAAGATTTCTCCTCTCAACAGGAAGAACCAAGCCTATCCTCTCAATTTTCCCTTTCATTCTCTCTACAGGGTCCAGCTTTTCCTATAACTTTCTTTAAAAAAAAAAACTCTACCTTTCCTCTCATTCCCTTTACAGAACCCAACCTGCGCAACTTACTACCCACGTTTGTTGAGCTGATCTTTTCAAAATATTCTTTTCATAACTCTATATTCTTCACCCTGTTCGGAACTCCTCCTTCAAATAAACACAGCAGGTGGTCTATTTTGTTAACATCACTTGTTTATCTATTTATGTTTTCCCAGAGTTCCTCATGTTTCCTCTCCTTACCAAACTCTATAAATCTCTCCCACAGTTATGAATCTCCGTTAAGACCAAAGACAAAATTGATTATTGAGCTTACGAAATTTTTTATCAGGAAAGAAAATATGCGTGGGAGTAGAAATTAGAGCAGAAATTACAACAAAAATAAAGTGACTTTCCTAGAATTTAAAATTTTGCTAACAAAACTTTTGAGGATTTTATGTCGTGAATAAAACCCAAGAGTGGAATACAAATATGCGAAATTTGTGCCATGCAAAATATTTTCATGAAGGTATGCCACAAAAATGTTTTTTTATTCGGAACAACTATGCAATTTTCCTTCATAATAATGAATGGCGCATAACTTGGCATAGAAATACTGAATGTAAAGTATCATAATTAAATTTGCCACTAAAAATTAAAGGAATTAAATCATGTTATATGAATGGATAGACTTGTCCGCTTTGATGATGTGCTTTTTCATTTAAATATGATACCTAGTGAAAATTTTTCGTTCTCTCTCTCTCTCTCTCTCTCTCTCTCTCTCTCTCTCTCTCTCTCTCTCTCTCTCTCTCTCTCTCTCTCTCTCTCTCAAAACATGCAGCCCTTTATCCATTTATCTTTGCGACTGTGTTCAGGAATCCAGAAATGACAGTAAATTAACTTCAGAACTTGAATTAGCAATCAAACTGAATTTCGTTTCTAAGTAATTATTTATAAATGTTATATTTGATGTTATTTGATTCTTTCAACCGCACTCTTTTCCTAAGTCACAAAATGCAAATGAATAAGACCGTGAAGATTGTGAAGGAATGCAATTCTGAATTGCTATATCAAATCTTCAATGTTTAACTTCAAACGCTGACGAGAAATATTTTTAATGGGCATAAAAGCCATATTTGTGCAGTTCTAAACGAGGATGTATACTCATAATATTAATCCTATGCGGGGAATAAATTCTAACTTTCAGTACTTAAAAATGTACCATAAAATAATCCTTGAATGCAAAGTATATTAAATTGTTAACAATCCATAAATGTGACCAAAATGTGCTGTAAAAACTACTCTAAAACATTACCAAAACGCATTTTTCCCAGAATCCTTTTACATATTTAGCGTGCTAGCATTTCCGAAACTTCTGTACAACCAGTATTGTAATATTACATGCAAGCGTATTGAAATCACACGTGGATGCCACTTAAAAAAAAAAAAACACTTACAGGAACAGAAACTTAGAAACATGGAAACAGGTGTGGCAGTAGGAAGACCGTATGAGAAAAAAAAGAAAGGCTGAAAGGCTAACAGCAAGAGGAACAGGTGGATGAATTCTAGATTAATAGAAATGGTCCGCAAATGAGGATCCCATTCTAAGAAAAGGTGACAAGAAAAGAGCGTTCAATGAAATTACCAACTGGAACATGAGGAATAAACTTGCAGATAGCTTTTTATATTTTTAAACAATTGGCAAATACGAGGGAGAGAGAGAGAGAGAGAGAGAGAGAGAGAGAGAGAGAGAGAGAGAGAGTCACAGACAGCAGGGAAAGGATTTTCCAGGAAGGCTCGAGCCACCAAAGTGGGCTCCCCCTTTCTGGATTTGCTTTACGGAGTTCAATCCTGCTGGGTCAACTTGAAAGGGCAAAGCCGCAAGGCCACGAGAGAGGGAGCAATCCCCCCCCCCCAACTCCCCCGCCCTCTTCAGTGGTCCTCCAAATGGATAAAGCAAAACAGTCTCAACGGGGAAGTCGAGTAAACTGAAGTATAGTCGAACGGATTTGTTTTGGTTTCACTGGTAGATCTTGGTTTCACTCTGTGCAGGAATAGTATCGTCTGTACAGAAATGTATCTCAATTGAGTTTTCCGTCAGCTTCCAACGTTTGTTTATTATCAAAGTAGTTTAACCAGACCACTGAGCTGACTTTCAGCTCCCAAAGGCCTGGCCAAATCTGAACAAGAAATTTCATACTGTATAAATTAGAGGCGGAGGGCATGTCATCCAAATTACTAAATCTCGGTTCATTTAATCACTAAATGAAAGGCAATGAAACAGAATTCCAATTAGCCTTTTAATTATAATTATTTGGGTTTTAGTTATATGTAAATGTCCAGTAAAAAGACTTTTTTTTTAAGTTTATAATAGTCCACTAGAATGTATTGCGTCCATAGCAAGAAACTGTCTGTCAAGACTCGTGGGATTTCTTTTTCTTCGAGTATGCAACAAACTTCAGCTATGAAAGAGCTGCAAACCAAGAACTAATTTCATCGCCAGTTTAAGGAATTTGTGGAATATGCATGTGAGTGTGAATGTGCTGGTGTATATGTACACACGTAAGTGAACAGTAACCACAACATCTTGAACAATAACTGAGCTTCGCCCCCTCGTATTAATTTTGGAGTCTTCAGAAGTTCCAGGTACAAAACCCATATTGGGGCAGAGAAGGCTCCTCTCTCTCGCTCTCTCTCCCTCTCTCTCTTCTTCAGAGCGATATATGTATGTAATGCACATGAATACATTGGTATAATTATGGCTGTGAATATATGTACATTATATATATAAATATATATATATATATATATATATATATATATATATATATATATATATATATATATATACATATACACACACACACATATGTTTCTGTGTCTGTCTGCATATATATATATATATATATATATATATATATATATATATATATATATATATATATATATGTATATATAGTTATACAAATATTTACATATATATATATATACACATATGTGAGAGAGAGAGAGAGAGAGAGAGAGAGAGAGAGAGAGAGAGAGAGAGAGAGAGAGAGAGAGAGAGAGAGAGAGAGAACCAGTAACCTTATCGGCCTGTCCCCTACAAAACATGACCGTCGGTCTCACGAACAGCGTCTTATTATTTACACGAGACCACTTACCCACGATGCCACGGCAGCTTAGCAACAAGAGGATTTTCAGACGATTAGATATATCGCGATATATAAACACTCATTATCCTGTCAAGCTTCCTTCGTCCTAAAAGGCTCCTTGATGTATTATTCGAAGATATCTTGCCGACTCGGGCCTGATAATTACCACTGTTTTTCTTTTCCCGTTTTTTTTTATTTTGCTTATTTTTGTTTTGCTAGCGAATCTGTATATATTCTTAATTCGAGGGCAATTACAATGCAAATTACACTGTAAGAGAAGACTGAAGATAATTCTTTATCGTGGTATTTAAATCAACATATCAACAACAACAAAGGCACCTTTGTAAAAACAAAGTTGTTGACATTTACTTAAGCCTGTTGCTTCTATGCATTCTTTTGGTTTGGTCTTGCAACTTTTGGGAGAGTACTGAAGGTGCCATATATATATATATATATATATATATATATATATATATATATATATATATATATATATATATATATATATATATATATATATAGAGAGAGAGAGAGAGAGAGAGAGAGAGAGAGAGAGAGAGAGAGAGAGAGATACATACTAGCTGACCAACTAGGCACTTCCCGGGAAAACTCTGAAGGCTCATAAAAATTTTTCTGCACCTCTTTGTACTGACTGTCCCTTTTATCCATATATTACTGTGCTGACTTACCCTATTATCTAAGTTGGGTCAAATGATGGCCACGCGCCAAATTTTGTCTTGATCGGTCCAGCGGTTGTGATTTCTATAGCGCACAAAGTTTCAAATATACAAACATACATACAAATTTCACTTTTATATATATGTGTGTGAATATATATAATTAATTCAAAATTAATATATAAAATCGATACCTGTGGATATTAGATTTAAGAATCATCTTGCCATTAATAATAATAATAATAATAATAATAATAATAATAATAATAATAATAATAATATGAAGGGAGTAGACCCTTTTTTACGCATGTGCTGTTAAAAAGAGTGGCATCATCTGTGGAACTGATTTGTATAAAATCACTTCCACTGATACTGCCATTCTTTTTAACAGAAAGTAATAATAATAATAATAATAATAATAATAATAATAATAATAATAATAATAATAATAATAATCAAACAAAAACTTCTTTCAGTTTTCTTCTGAAGATGGAAAGAGATTCCTGTATATAACTTCAAGTAATATGTAAATAATTACAAGTAAACAAGTTATACACAGGAATCTTGTGGGTTTCTCTTTCAATAATAATAATAATAATAATAATAATAATAATAATAATAATAATAATAATAATAATAATAATAATAATAATCGTGGTGAAAGCAATCGTTATCAAATTGTACCAAATTATTCCTTTTTGAATGTTAAATTCAGCACTTCATGAAAGCTTTGAGTCTCAAGTTACGTCACTCAAACGGTTTTTTTTTCTGTAAAACCCACGTAACACCAATTACTCACGTGGATAGTTATACCAATATTCACCAAATTTCTTTCCGTCTACTGCGGAGCTTTTGCTTTCTCTAACTTCTTCCGTTTTTATGATACCTGTATCTTGTCAAATGAGGACATTAGGTTTCCCAGGCTGTTGTCCTCCACAGAAATCTATAGCATTATGGACACGACGAGAAGCCATAGTAATTAGCCTAATTCCCATTTTCCACACGGGCATATACACGTTTTCAAATCTTTCATTTCTTAGCTTTTATTAAAACCAGGAAAATACACGCACACACACTATATGTATATATATATATATATATGTGTGTGTATTTTATAATATATATATGTATAATATATGTATGTATATTATATGAACTCGCAAGTAAAGCAATTACCAGCCATAGTGGCAATCCTCTTGCGTCCCATCACACTTCAGAATTGTAGAATACCTCTACTCTAAGGACACTACAAGCTCTTGGTCGTCAGCAGCTCTCTCTCTCTCTCTCTCTCTCTCTCTCTCTCTCTCCTCACACGCATTTATAAATACATGCAGGAATGCACACTCAAGCAGTTTTTAGAGCGACTACAAGTGCCGTGGTATGCACAGGCTTGCACGTAATCCTCCACGGTCACATTTTGATTATAGCCCATAGGAATCTCCTTAACCAGAGACAGTAACCTTATCAACGCGTCCCCTACAGACATCCAGCCTTAAGTAAACAAACAACGCTGTCAGTCTTGTGAATAGCCGCTTTTTACTCCTGCCACTCATCCTTTAGTGGCTGTTTATTAAATAGAAAAAAAGGAGGGTTGATCATGTAAGATGCTGTCGTGTAAACACATTACTCTGTCAAGATTCCTTTAGTGTAGAAAGTAGGTTTTATCCCTGATACGGGTCTACCTGTCTGAATTTAAAGGTGATGTTCACCTCTCTCTCTCTCTCTCTCTCTCTCTCTCTCTCTCTCTCTCTCTCTCTCTCTCTCTCTCTCTCTAATTTACCAACAGTTCTGATTATCGTACACGTACTTGATACAAGAGGTTTCCTAATTTTATTCTTGCCACTAAGATAGCCGCTTTTGTTGAATGAATAGTTCTCGTAGCATTTAGATATTTTTCATACAATTCCTCGCGGATCAGTCAGGCACAAAAACTCATCATACTCGCTTGCTCTTAAGCACAAGTACCACGTAACTTCCAGGAAATGAAAGACGCCATTCTTGGAATTATTAATTGGAAGCTTTCCAAGTTCGTAAAAACGCTCTTTCTTTATTCAGTATGATTTGATGTGACGATGAAGGAAATCTACCCGCCGAAACATTTTTTAATTTTCTGGATACGCCACAATTAACGGATTCTACGGCAACTTTACTGCACTCATGGTTACGTCGTGCTAAGGTTTTATAAATTGTCTCATGTGCAATCATTTTAAATAAAAGTATATTCAAGGTAACTCTCAAGGCGTCGCCAGTTCTGGTAACCAGCACGAAATCTTGGTCAAATTGACAGAATATGGAATTTCTTGACTGTAATCTCATATTTGGTTTAAGTAGAACACATGTGTTTCTTGGAAGTCAACTCGGGTAAAAAAAATACATACATAAAGATTAATCCATTATCAAGAATATACTGCATTGTAACTACATTTTATACCAGTAATAAATTACGGTTAACTCATTACGTTAAACTAGTTACTAGTCTACGTTAATATAGAGAAGTATGATAACAGCACAGCAAGAACCATATATATATATATATATATATATATATATATATATATATATATATATATATATATATATATATATATATATATATATATATATATATATATATATATATATATATATATATATATATATATATATATATAATTTACAGAATGTGAGATATTAGGCTTCAGTTGTCAATCAACGTTCCGTTTTCCAAAATTACATTATTTTGACTTCCCGTTCAGCCCACTGTGTCATGCTGAGTTTCCATATAAAGCTGAAGTTTTCTGTAACACGCGTATGTTTCCTGTTTATGACGTGCGTAGAATTATGTCCAATTCGGTTGCATGTGATTAATAATATATTTCAACTGGAGATTTCTTTTTGGTAGTGAGGAAGATAATGAAAACAATGAAATAAAAATGATGAGGGAAAAAGAGAGGTGAGAAAAGTAACGTAACCAGAATGATGATGATGATTGCAATTTAATCTGCAATTTAATCGAAAAAAAATGGTGTCGATTTCAGAAAAAGACTAAAAGAGAGAGCGCGAACTGGATGGAGAGAGAGAGAGAGAGAGAGAGAGAGAGAGAGAGAGAGAGAGAGAGAAGAGCATGATTCCTACACAAACCGATTCCGATCTTCTACCCTTGGAAAATGACAGAAAAACTAAACTCTTTAATCGTTTCCACTAACAACAAAGTAGGTGACTGGAACACAAAATAGAGCACAGCGCAAAAATAACAAACGAAGAATGTCCCTCAGTAGGATTTAGTGCCGATTATTCGAAAAGCTACTACAAGTGGGAAATAACACAAGAACATATATAACTTGCTCACATTGTCATCCTTCGCTTTTTGGAGGCTCCTTTGAGAGGAGGGAGTTTTGTTTTCATCTATCATTTTGTGTGTGTGTGTGTGTGTGTGTGTGTGTGTGTGTGTGTGTGTGTGTGTGTAGGTCCAGAAGCCAAGAGCAGCTTCACTTTATCGTTTTTCGTGACTCGAGAGACGGGAGATTTTTTCTTTTAGTCCCCTAAGATAGAGAAGGAATGTATCTTATGATTTCTCGCGGGAAAAGTGTAAACAAGCTAACTCTCAATCCGCTCGTTTAACTTCGCACTTTACGCCGGCGATAAAGTCTCTTCAAGAGCCTTTGAGAAGTTTTTACACCCTCTCGTGAGAAACCCGTCGCTACAACTACAAATTTTGCCTATAAAGAAAATGTTTGATGTTCTATCTGCGGTTTTATGTAATGGGCAGTTTGTCGGCTAGCACTCCCTAGGCCCGCGTTCGAGTCTCCGGCCGGCTAATGAGGAATTAGAGGAATTTATTTCTGGTGACAGAAATTCATTTCTGCGTATAATGTGGTTCGGATTCCACAAGAAGCTGTAGGTCCCATTGCTAGGTAACCAATTGGTTCTTGGCCACGTAAAATAAGTCTAATCCTTCGGGCCAGCCCTAGGAGAGCTGTTAATCAGCTCAGTGGTCTGGTTAAACTAAGGTATACTTAACATTTCTTATGTAATGGGCGTATTATTTTGTTTTTCTTTTCAACACATGCAGATTCTTCGCACTCAAGTGAAAACGACAAATATTATGCAAATTTTTGTAAGCATTCTCATCAGAAATGAAAGTAATACTCATTCACATAATCCTCACTGGAAAAATATGTCCGTGGGGCAAAATTACTTCACTGTACTTGCCTTCAAATGATAATTATTATTCAGGAAAATTATTCCCGATGGAAACCGAGCCATGGATATTTCATAACTGAAAACCACCTCCATTCATTTTATGTATTAACTTTTAAATCACTGACGCCTGAAGTCTGTTATTTTTATACTGATAAGTCATAGAAAATCACATTTCTCTCAAAACTTAATAAATCTAAGTGTAACGTATTGCAGCAATAAATAACTTTGGCAATAATAATGATGAAATTATACTGGTGGTCTTTTCCGCGGCGAGTGAAAATTTTCAGTTTTCAGGAAGAATAATGTGAACATTATTCAGAAGTTTTAAATAAATAATTCCGGTGTGTTTGCGCAATTATCATAATAATTCAGAATTTTCCAGCTGACTCCTGAGAGGAAGCTTTTCGAAAAATTTACGTAAAGAGGAGTGAAAAAGAAGTAATGGATAAACTAAAGTGCAAAATTTATGATTGTATTATGAAAACCATAACCGCGGTGAGTCGCATTAATATATAAATTACGTTCTATTTTTCATGTCAAAGTTAATCATAAGAATGAGTAATGTACTTCATTAACCCTTTGTATCATTCTACGATTACAAAATAAAATTAAGAATAACATGATTTCATATATATATATATATATATATATATATATATATATATATATATATATATATATATATATATATATATAATATATATATATATATATATATATATATATATATATATATATGACCACTAAGTTTAGAAGAAATTATTACAACCAAAAAGAAAATACAACTTATGAAAGACAAAGCAAGAGTAAAGATTCTTATTCCATTTTCTTCTAATAACTTTGTTGCAACTTTTAACCTCTTTCCAAAAATAGAAAATTATTTTTGTTCTTATTCCAGAATTGTAAATGGATGAAACCAAGTTATTCTTAATTTTATTTTGTAATCGTAGAATGATACAAAGGGTCATATATATATATATATATATATATATATATATATATATATATATATATATATATATATATATATATATATATATATATATACATATATATATATTATATACATATATATGTATGTATACATGTACTATATATGTATATATATATATATACACATTAGATATATAATTATACGTGTGTGTATGTGTTGGTACATACATGCATGCAATTGCTGTAGCCTCCTTCCAAGAAACAATTCACGTCTTCCCAACAATAACAAAAAAATAAATAAAGATCAATACAACTAAAGATGTGTTCTCAAACGTCTTTCAGATCTTCCCTTTAATCTATTTTCCCTTGAAAGTCATTGTCACCACTCCGTTATTTCTCGCAACTCTTCTTTGCTCTTTGGGGGGGTCGGAAGG
Organism: Macrobrachium rosenbergii; assembly: GCF_040412425.1. NCBI lineage: Eukaryota > Metazoa > Arthropoda > Malacostraca > Decapoda > Palaemonidae > Macrobrachium > Macrobrachium rosenbergii. Next base: position 30,996,870 of record NC_089768.1, read on the forward strand.
GCCGCAGAAGTATTTTAAGACAGAGACGACGTCCTCTTGAACACGTATTGCATTTACTTGGCTATCTTTAGGTGGCTTTCAAGATCGACAGAAGAATAAGAAAGCTGAGAAAATAGCTTTCTCTCTCTCTCTCTATCTCTCTCTCTCTCTCTCCCTCTCAAAATAGGAAAGAGGTAAATTGGCCCCCCCTCTTCTCTCTCTCTCTCTCTCTCTCTCTCCCACTGCCCCTGGAAAATAGGAAAAAGGAAATTTGCTCTCTCTCTCTCTCTCTCTCTCTCTCTCTCTCAAAAAAATAGGATAGAGGAAAATTCCCCCGTCCCTCCCCCTCTCTCTCTCTCTCTATCTATCTATCTGCCCCTGGAAAATAGGAAAGAGGAAAATTGCCCTCTCTCTCTCTTTCCCTCTCTCTCTCTCTCTCTCACGAAGACCGATTAGCGTTTGATTCCCAAACCGAATAAAGAAGAAATGTTATGGGCACGCTTTCTAAAAACCCATTAAGCTGTGTGTGTGTGTGAGAGAGAGAGAGAGAGAGAGAGAGAGAGAGAGAGAGAGAGAGAGAGAGAGAGAGAGAGAGGGGTATATTTAAAGAAAATCATTTTCTCTCCAACACAAAGTATAAAACCAAAATACTTTGGACTAGATTTACTTGTTCCAAGACTTAACGTTTGCAAGGTCGTGTAATAAAGTGATAATACATACGTACATTACGCAGATAAGTTCTGGTTTCATTGTGACTCACTGCCATTACCTTAAGATAGCTAAGGCATGTTGCTAGTTTCAATAACGCTTGGTATATGAGAAAACATTCACGTTACCCAAACTCTCAGCCTTCCTCATTTATCTGTACATGGTACTGTATGGGTGCATGGGGTCATACAGACATGTTTAATGTATGCATACACTGGCATGGACACAAGAGAAACTAAATTGCATACCTCCGTGAATGCATCCATTCTCTGGCTAGAGCGACCAGCACTTAAAAGAACCGCTGAGAGATGCAATTGCATACCGGGGCGAACGCACGATTCTGCGGAGAGTAGCCACATCGCTCTCAAGTCCATTTGCCTTCGTGACCAATTCATGATATCCAGACCATTACTAGATATGGCATTCGGCTTAAAACCAACTACTCGCTGATCGTAAACTTTGTTTGTCTAGCTTCTCAACGTGCAGCTGGACCTTCCTCTCTCTCTCTCTCTCTCTCTCTCTCTCTCTCTCTCTCTCTCTCTCTCTCTCTCTCTCTCTCTCTCTCTTTCGACGCGGGATTTGACAAGGGCCTCGATGAAACAGTTCCTAGCCTTGCTGAGATGAAACGGAGATACTTCGAAAATCCTCTGGTAAAATCTCTCTCTCTCTCTCTCTCTCTCTCTCTCTCTCTCTCTCTCTCTCTCTCTCTCTCTCTCCCCCTCAATCTTAATCCTGCTGAGTTATACCTATTTCTAGGTACAATTTGTATGTCTCTCTGTTTCTCTTTTGATGAGGGTCAAGATAAAATAATCCTAAACCTCGCTGCGTTATCTCTCTCTCTCTCTCTCTCTCTTTAGCATACCTTATCTTTATGAAGAATCAGTTTATCACATCGGTTCTGACAGAACGCAGAGGTCAGACAGAAACACGGATAAACACACGGTCAAAACAGGCATGGAATCCCATCGAATTAGTCCAACAGATTGCTGACAAGCAGACGCACCGCTACCTAACCAAAGGGAGACGAAATGGCTGAACGATTTGTCAGCAAGTCGACGGATGAATATGCATATTCCGTATGTGTGTATGTATATATATATATATATATATATATATATATATATATATATATATATATATATATATATATATATATATATATATATATATATATAATATATATACATATATACATTTATATATATATATATATATATATATATATATATATATATATATATATAACAAATATACTAACAAATATACTTTTCTTGCCAGACAACTAGACATGATAGTTATTGCAATTCCTCTGTTGAATGCAGTATGGATCTTGAAATTCTAAGATTTGATACAGGATAAAACACGGAAACAAAACCGTTATGCAGGAGTTATTAGGGAAATATTGCTGCACGGTAATGCATGTGGGTCGCATACCTTCCTCATTAAAACACAAAATATATGAAAATAATGTTGTTTTAAAAGTTGCTGCGTGTTTAGCGTTCACAACGCGTAGGGAACAAAATGACAATAAATTTCAAAGTAAATAATTCGTACAAACAAATACTGACTAGAAGTACCAAACAAACTCAATTAATCTTAAGTGTCATGGAAATACCTTAAATTCTTCGGAGAGATTAATTGACTTTAATATAAACTCAAAATCAGGGAGGGAGTCCGCCACCCGAAAAGACCACAGCAGTAACTTACGGCACTCGGTCACGTAAACTAAATTATCACGGTAATTAATTTCGTTGATCGCCTATTACGTTGATTAACCCATTGTAATTTAATCATCCAGGCTGGATAATTGCAATGGGATAGCACATTATATCAACTCAAGTTTTAATCGCATGAATCATTCAAGCCCGGACACTGATATCGATATAGTGTACCGCCATCTGCTCTTAACTGATTCGCGCATTTGAAAATTGCAATCAATTACATTCTGAATCTGCGCTGTGAATTGAGAATGGAACCTTGATAATATCTAACAAAGGGAAACAAACATATGGCAGCTAGCAAGACATGCGTGAACGAATAAAAAATACACATGTATATATATATATATTTATATGTATATATATATATATGTGTGTGTGTATGTATACACACACATACATACATATATATATATATATATATATATATATATATATATATATATATATATATATATATAATATATAGAGCCCATAAAAATGCTAAAATGTAGAATGCAGAAGCTATATTTCAGAGATCAAATGTCTCTCACGTAGGGCAAATAGTGAGTGAGGAAGAGTTGCAGAAAAGCAGTATTTATACCAGAAGGTCCATAGGTCAGCCGTTACGTCACTCCAGTTGACAATTTCTCTTTAATCTTCTTAATCGCTGGTTTGAGGAAGATTTTATCTATAATATCTGAATCCCAGGCGCCTCTTGAAAGGGTCATCGTATTTCTTTGTTTAATCAGGGCTGATTCCACTTCTGGAATTTGTCTCATATAATTTATAGCAGCAATTGTCAGTTCAAAAGCCAGATGGTGGAATCAGCCCTGATTAAACAAAGAAATACGATGAACCTTTCAAGAGGCGCCTGGGATTCAGATATTATAGGTAAAATCTTCCTCCAACCAGCGATTAAGAAGATTAAAGAGAAATTGTCAACTGGAGTGACGCAACGGGTGACCTATGGACCTTCTGGTATAAATACTGCTTTTCTGCAACTCTTCCTTATTCACTATTTGCCTGATGAGGGAGACACATGATCCCTGAAATATAGCTTTTACTTTCGACATTTTGGCGTTTTTATGGGCTCCTTATATTTGATGGAATTCTGTTTTAACAGAAGATATGTCAAAGTCACACACACACACACACACACACACACACACACACACACACACACATATATATATATATATATATATATATATATATATATATATATATATATATATATATGTATATATATATGTGTATATATATATGTATATATACACTATATATATGGTGTGTTTTGTGTGTGGCTGTGCGTATGTAAAGAGAGAGAGAGAGAGAGAGAGATTCCAGACATTCAAGCGACAGGTAGAAGCAGCGGGGGACAGAAAGGGCAAATGGAATACAATATTGAGAACGTTTTACGTCAAAGTGACGTCCGCTGGATCCTCTCATTGTCAAAAAGTAAAGGGACAAGAGTGCGTGGGCCGACATTAATGAGACAAAAGGCCACTACAATACCAAGAGTCGTTGAGGCAAAGGGTAAAAGCTAATTGGGCATAAAGGTTATATATATACATATATATATATATATATATATATATATATATATATATATATATATATATATACATACATACATACATATATAATTGATGAAGTTCCTCGGTGTAAGCTGCCTTACCACCCCAGCGAAATCTAACGCATAATATGTCATCCGCATTCACCTTCCTTTTCTAAAAGTTTACCGATGCCTCTGTTTAAAATTCTCCCAAGGGAACATCACAAGCTCGTGGACCAAGTAACAGAATCAATAATTATCGTCATGTAACTCAGACGCGTCCGTTAAGCGAAAGAGACCTTTGATTTATGACGATAAATTGACAGCACTCGGAGCATACTAATTGAGGGGTGGGGGCGAGGGTGGGGTCCTTGTTTGTCTGGATGGGGGTGGGGTTTGTTTTGGTAAGGGCGAGGGGAGGCTGGGTGGGGGTGTTCTGAACGGTAGGGCGGGTAGGGAGGGGGGAGAAGACGATGTGAAGTTGTGTGTTTTATTACTGTACAGAGAAAAAGGACATTTAATCAGGTAAGTTCCTAACTCGGACAACTGATTTATATGTCAGTGTTTCGTTGATATTAGATGGAAATTGATGTCAGTGTATAATGAAGAATGAAAACACCATAAGAGGAGAAATGTGTACTTTGTTAATTACCACACTGGTGGGTTAAATCGTTAACGAAGAAAAGCAAACACAAATATTTTGTTATCATAAATACAGCATCTACTGGACTTCCTAAACAAATGACCTTGTTCATAAGCGTGTGGAGAAACTGGAAAAGACTTCCATTTGGCTATACTAAGCCGCAAACTACTCAAAGGACAACGAGAATTGTGGCAGAGAAAGGTAAATGTTCACCGCACGCGTCACTGATTGCGAGCGCTTATACATTTACCCTCATATCGTGCAAAGGCAGACAGCCGAGACAACCTGCATGCCTGGTGCTGCCCTCTGTGGAGGAACAGATAAAAGCTAATGGACTTGTCCCATCAGCCAGGACTAACATGTCTCCCAGGATAACAATGATCGGAAGACGTAGGGGTCTGCATTTGCTTTGACGCGTAACAGGAGAACGATTCGCTCCTTCTTATCGTTTCAAATTATACGTCCGTCAGTGAAAATAAAAAGGACACGAGAGGTTATCTAGTTTGTATTAGTGTGCTATCATACGTAGCCGTATTTATGCAGGCTTCATTGCTTTTGCTTATCGGTTATTTATTTAGTTATTAGTGGTTCCTTTCTCTTCTTTTTGTAACGGTCCGGCAGCCAGTTCATAGATAAAGCTCGTGGCCTTAGCTTACCGAGGGAACTGCACCAGCATACTGGATAATAATAATAATAATAATAATAATAATAATAATAATAATAATAATAATAATACACTCCCGACAACTCACCCACAACTCGTTCTTGCTCTCAGACACAGCAAACACTTTGAAATTTCAAGCACAAACAACTCGATCTGTTTAGATATTTCGACGGGGAGCCAGGAGCTACGGAAGGGGCAAAGGTAAACAAGATAGTACAAAATAATCTCTCTCTCTCTCTCTCTCTCTCTCTCTCTCTCTCTCTCTTCTTCCTTCTTCTTCTTCTCTATCTTTCTGTCTCTCTCCGCAGGAATAAAGAACAAGATAATGTTACGCCTAACGAACAAACATCCGAATCAACATACCACTGTCATACCAACCCAAGCTACGTTTGAATCGATTGCCCACTCGATCAGGAAAACGAATGTCTCGCTGATCTTGTCCAATTAAAAACAATAACTGTCCGATTGTAAACGCTAAGAAAAACAAGTAAACATAGAAGGGAAGCCTCAAGAGAACACGCGTTAATCGACCAAAGCATAAATTATTAAAGTCCAAGCGCCATTTAATGCCAAAACCTAAACACTGGAGCCACGAAAAATTCAATATCATAAAGAAAAAAATACCGATTATGACCCACAATGGATAATCAGTAAACGGGGATGTCAGGAAAAGAAAAAAAAAAAACAACCTTCGGGAAACTTTTGAATACATTAATGAAATCAAATGAAAACTTATTCGGAGATTCCACGGGGCTCATCGAATCTGAAGAAATGAAGAATATTTTTTATCCATTGACTTATAAGCACAGCCCAAAAATCTTGGAGTTGACGAAACTGCCAGTCACGCAGCATGGGTGCAGTGCTGTTTCTAGCTTTCGTGTTCACTGAACGTATACGAGGATAAAGTTATAAGAAAATTGATTATAGTTTCAAATTCATATGAAGTTTTGTTCCTCACGTATACAGGAAAGCAAATGACGCTGAGGACTAACAAGGAATGAATCCAGAGATACTCCACTTCGGAGATTTTTTTTTCCCCGTCTGGATAATGATGACTTACAGTTTCTAAATGATATCTTACAGCCTCTTAATAACATCTTACAGCCTCTTATTAATCCCTTGCATTCTCTTAATAACGTTTTTCAATCTCTTGAGCTCTTGTTTTTAAAGAAGTCTGAAGAATCTTGTACAGAGCGTTACAGTATTCTTTTCCGCAAACAGAATGTCGAAAATTCCACAGAATTTGTTCATAAAAAGTAAAATATCAAGTTTCTTTTTATTCACCTAAAATTTCTTCTTGTTAACTTATATGACTCCTTGTATTAATTCTATATAATTTGTGTTGGTAGCTTGCCAGCACCACGCACCAAAGGGTAATTTTTAAGTTTAGAATTATTGCCCTCTTGGAAAAGGTCATCCTAATATTTTTAAATTATTTATTTGTTTTGTAAATAAAATGTATAAGGAAAAATTTAACACGGCTAAAAATTTATTAAAGGGGGTTGGAGGTGGGAAGCGGGTGACATGTAAAAATAACCAAAAACGACAGACATTAGTGTCTAATCCATAGTTTTTGAGGTCGCTGAGATGAATAGTGATGCTCCCGATGCCCTTTAAGTCCAAGTTCAGCCCCGATAGGAAGAGGGTGGTTGAGAAGGGTTGAAAAATAAAATGTCAAAAGTGTTGGACAATGTGACTGAAGCAACTATCTTAACAGGAAAGGGAGAGAGAGAGAGAGAGAGAGAGAGAGAGAGAGAGAGAGAGAGAGAGAGAGAGAGAGAGAGTAGAGATGTTAGGGGAGGGAAAGGAGAGAGAGAGAGAGAGAGAGAGAGAGAGAGAGAGAGAGAGAGAGAGAGAGAGAGTGAGGGGGTGTTAGAGAGAGAGAGAGAGAGAGAGAGAGAGAGAGAGAGAGAGAGAGAGTTCATCGGCGGTTGTCATTCAGAGTATACCCAGGCAGCGCCGAGTTGGTCAGCTAGTATATATACACAGTATGAGAGAGAGAGAGAGAGAGAGAGAGAGAGAGAGAGAGAGAGAGAGAGTTAACGAGCACCAGGTACAATCCCCCAAAAGCAGAGATGGTGTAAATGTGCAAAGCGCAACATAAAAATGTAAATCAGGAGAATATCTCTCGGCGACGCCACATCAATCATTCAAGATTCCAATAACTGTCGAGGAAACTGTTAATGATCAAACAAGAGTCCCAACGGCAAACAAACTCGCGATAAACCAAAGCAAACATGACAACAGACAGAGAGAAGAAGAAGACAACTGCTCCAAACCAAAGCGGGTTTGCCTCCCCGCCTCCTCGACGCCACCAAACCATTCATGCCCCTCCTGTGGGCCCCATACCCCTCCTACCCTTCTCCAAGCAAAATACCCCAGTATCCTAACCTTTCGGGTGGGCATAGCGGGTGGAAGAGAGGGGAAACAATCTTCCGCGCTCTCTCTCTCTCTCTCTCTCTCTCTTCTCTCTCTCTCTCTCTCTATTTGTCTATATTTTTGCCACGTCCTCTACCATTGTTGCTTCATTTTCTTCTCACTCACTCCGGTACACCTCTCTCTCTCTCTCTCTCTCTCTCTCTCTCTCTCTCTCTCTCTCTCTCTCTGTATTTATCTATTTGCCTCTTTATTTCTTCTCACTCACTCTGTTCCGTTGCAACTCTCTCTCTCTCTCTCTCTCTTTCTCAAAATCCTCTCTCTCTCTCTCTCTCTCACCACCGATACTGCTTTACTTCTCTCTTTATTCATTCTACTCTGCTACGCCTCACACTGCCTCTCTCTCTCTCTCTCTCTCTCTCTCTCTCAGTCACACACACACACACACACACACACACGCACACATACACACACACAGTCACCCGGTACCTGATAAAAAAAATGCACCGCCATTACTGGCGTCAACTTGACCGATCTCTGGCGCCACGTCCCGGGACACTCGCCTCTACTACCCGGCTCTACCGTGGCCACGGCTCTTACCCTTGAAAATCGGCCGCTGGCAGCGACATCCGTCCGAGGCTGAAAGCCTAAACAAGGCAGCCTGGAGCTGGTTGGAGGTGCTTGCTTGTTGGTCTCGCCATGGCTGTAGACGCTCCTTCCGAAGACAGCCAGCCTCACTGACAGCATCATTCAGTTTTATCTCTTTCTCGGTGCGTCGTAAAGATCTTCGAGGGACAGGAATAAGATTTAAAGTAGCATAAAATTAGCTGTATTCTCTCTCTCTCTCTCTCTCTCTCTCTCTCTCTCTCTCTCTCTCTCTCTCTCTCAGACGCACACACACACGCACACACACAAATATGGCTTCAATTAATGAACATCTATTTAGACATAAATCCTGGGAAAGTTTCAAGAAGTTTTGCAAACGTAATATAATAACTAAAACTATCTTATACTGTCTTACATAGTATATATTGTATAAGACCCTTCAAGTAGTGCATTGCAGTCCATTTGCTGCTTCCTAAAAGCAGTGCAATAATGCTGAAAAGTAGTTTTCCCTCCAAGGAGCTTGGGCATTCATTTGGAAATTTTTGCTACAAATACTTCGGAAAATGGTCGGTTTTAAGTAAGCTGGCATATGGACGTGTGGACCCCCAGCCTCTGACCTGCTAACAGAAATCGTTGTGCATTTTGTCTCGTATGAAAGAGCAATATACCTTTTGCAAGCTAATTTCTCCTTCGCTTAAAAAAACAAAAAGTTACGGTTTTAAAAGCAATAGCAAAGGGGGCAGCATAATGCAATGTAAAGTTTTATTGCCACCCTCATTAACTCGGGGTAATAACCCGCATACGGTAGATAATACCGGTTTACCCATGCTGAAGACCTGAAGAGACACCTCGATACTGCTTCAGAATAATAAACTCAGTTCTTTAAACTCCTGCTTTATCATATATTCATTGCAAGGCCACCACTGACATCTTGATGTCATGCCGATATCTGGGAGAGGTTTATATAAGATTAATTCACCTCCATATTTGGCAAAAAGTAAAAAAATAAAACAACATCAAGGATGTTTTTACAACGAACATGTGTTAGCAACGATCCCCTCAAGAAAGTCATTTACTCTTAATTATAAATAGATGAGATTAATTAGTTAATGAACGGCATTAAAAATGAAGTTAGGGTTTATAAAAACAGGTCTGAGAACTAGTTTGGAGAGAGAGAGAGAGAGAGAGAGAGAGAGAGAGAGAGAGAGAGAGAGAGAGAGAGAGAGAGAGAGAGGGGTAATTAGGGAGGCATTAGAACCTCGAGAAAGGAAATTTTGTTTTAGCAAGAAGGAATCCAACGTTTCGTATGAAAAAAACTCAAGGAACGTCTAGGAAAGCGTGGCTTTAGATTAAATGACAGATTTAGTTGCTAGACATTTCTGCAACTTAAATCCCATTTACACTGAATATCAACTCATGAAAATATGAAGCCGGAACTAAAGTAAAAAAGATTACTGACAAACAAATGTCGAGGAATATAAATGAATGACAATGCTTCCACATTCTCAAATAAAATGTAAATGGGAAATGCAGAGGCAGGAATGAGTCACGGGGAAGATTTGTGAAGAGTCATTAACTGAAGCAAATGAAGAATGAAATATTTAAAAGCTTTCGCTTACAGAGCACTTTAAGATTACATGGTTAATTGAAGGTGATGAAAGACCGCGAGTGTAAAGTCAATGATCAAAGCGTAAGATTGTGTCAGAAGCAACTGACTAATATTTATTCGCTATAATGATGAATATTAGTGGGTATGACTCCCCGAGAGCAATAATCGTGATGTTGGTCAGTATGCTTTTTATTATATAAGAACACGGATAGAAGAAATTGTAAGAAGATAAAGGGCTTTATGGCTAATATTGATGATAATGAGGAAAATAATTGTAGCAATTTATGGTTATTAAAACAGAAAATTAAGGAAAATGTATCCGGGTAAGACAAAGAATGATACTGAAAAAGAAAAATCGTATTAAATCGTCAGAAAAGTAAAAAAAAAGAAAAAAAAAAGTAAAGTATAAAGCAGAAATGCTTTAAGGAACAAAATGAAGCTTTCCCCCCAACAGCAACCCCTAAATAATCTGCCGACAAAAATTTACCTGAAAATAAAATTTCATTTACAAAGAATGGAGTGGAATGGAATATAAAATTTAGGCAAAAGGCCAAACCCTTTGACCTATCAGGTCATTCAGCGCTGAAAATAATATTGAAACAATTGTTAGGAAAGGGTGGAAAGAGAATATGAACGGAGGTGCATTAAAAGGAATGAAAGGAGTTACAGCTGCAAAGAACCTTAAGTGATGGCACAAGCTCCCTCCGGAGTCATTTACTAAGAAGAAAAATATCCCATCCCAACAAAAACGAAAATCTCTCCATCCTCGAAAAGACAGTATCAGAGAATATCCGATACCATGAGATATGAAAATTAGAATTCACATCACACCCAACAGCATCAGATGAATCCCAAACAAGACATGTTTTGTGCATTCTTTCAGCCTGGACAAAAAAAAAAAAAAAAGGCTTATTAGGGTGGATTCTTCTGATGCTGTCTGTTGTAAGTTTCTGTCTGAGAGTCAGGTCAAAGGAGAATAAGTCTTAAAATAGGCCTTAAGCACTCCCCATCCAACTCATACTAGTTCAGGACCGGACTTGAAGAGAGGTGTTTACCTTACGCTTAGAAATAATTGCTTAGACTTCTAAAAGACGTTAGGGGTGTAGTGTTGGTGGCAATGGGTCACAGTAAGTCCCAAGACACCATTCATTTTTCTTCCATCTTTTCATTTTTTTTTCAATAAATGAGTGAAAAGAATGAAGGCGTACTGACCAAAACGATACACGAGCCGAAAAAAGTCAAGCATAAACTAATAATATAGAAAGTATTTAATCTAAGCTAAATTTAAATAGCACACGAGAAGCAAAAAAATAAAGCTAAATTTAAATAGCACATGAGAAGCAAATAATAAAGCTAAATTTAAATAGCACATGAGAAGCAAAAAATAAATCTAAATCTAAATAGCTCATGAGAAGCAAAAAATAAAGCTAAATTCAAATAGCACATGAGAAGCAAAAAATATAGCTAAATTTAAATAGCACATAAGAAGCAAAAATACAGCTAAATTTAAACAGCACAGGAGAAGCAAAAAATAAAGCTAAATTTAAATAGCTCATGAGAAGCAAAAAATAAAGCTAAATTTAAATAGCACATGAGAAGCAAAAAATAAAGCTAAATTTAAATAGCACATGAGAAGCAAAAAATAAAGCTAGATTTAAATAGCACATAAGAAGCAAAAAATACAGTTAAATTTAAACAGCACAGGGGAAACAAAAAATAAAGCTAAATTTAAATAGCACACGAGAAGCAAAAAATAAAGCTAAATTTAAATAGCACACGAGAAGCAAAAAATAAAGCTAAATTTAAAAAGCACTTAAGCAAAAAATACAGCTAAATTTAAACAGAACATGAGAAACAAAAAATAAAGCTAAATTTAAATAGCACACGAGAAGCAAAAAATAAAGCTAAATTTAAATAGCACATGAAAAGCAAAAAAAGTAAAACTAAATTTAAATAGCACATGAGAAGCAAAAAATAAAGCTAAATTTAAAGAGCACACGAGAAGCAAAAAAACTAAATTTAAATAACACGAGAAGCAAAAAATACAGCTAAATTTAAATAGCACACGAGAAGCAAAAAAAAACTAAATTTAAATAGCACACGAGAAGCAAAAAAAGCTAAATTTAAATAGCACATGAAAAGCGAAAAAATAAAGCTAAACTTAAATAGCACACGAGAAGCAAAATATACAGCTAAATTTAAAGAGCACAAGAGAAGCACAAAAAGCTAAATTTAAACAGCACATGAGAAGCAAACAACAAAGCTAAATTTAAATAGTGCACGAGACGCGAAAGATAAAATATCGAAGCAAAAGCTGAGAGCAAACCGTGCAGAATGATGAAACGATCCTATGTGTGATATTCAGACACTGTTTTGACATTAAGCTAAGAGCAAAAACAGATACGTAACTACCGACATGACTGAAAGGAACGTCGGGAGAAAAAATGGCGACTGAAAAGCAAGAGCTACTCGGAAGCTTAATTCAAGATGTTTGTGTGTCACGCGGAAGCTTTTCAGCAGGAATGAAACTGTTTATTTGTAGATGCAGGATTAATAGTTTATTCTTCCAGTGTGAAAAACGCGTCAGCAATACAGAAAGCAGGATAAGTGGATTAAATACAAAATGATTTATGATTTCAGCTAACAAAGGTAAATGGTACCCGACTAGTCCAATAATAAAATCAACAAATTGACAAAGATTGATATATTTCCCAGAATATCTGTATATTGATGAGCACCAAGGATTATACAAATCAATGTACTAATTGCAAAAATCAATATATTTCACACGCAACCGATTTTATGCTGTGAGGACGATTAATCAATCTCTCGGAGTAAAAATGATAAATTCCTCACACGAATGAAGAAATCAGAACATGTCGCCTGACACTGCGCGCTCTTTCCATAATGACGCCGTGACGTCATGCCGCCTTTAGTGACGTCATGGTAGAAATGTAATACTCCTGTTATTCATTTCAGAAAAATGTACATTGTTTTGTAGGTCAGTAGTGTTTTAACAGTCATGTCTGAGTTTAACGAAGAAAGAGTTATTTCTTTTCGTTTTCAGTTTGGTTCTGCGAAGTTTTTTCTTAGGAACATTATTGAAGAAACAAATAGGAATATATGTATTATAATTATGTGTACATATATATGTATATATATAAATATATATATATATATTATATATACATTTATATATATACATTTATATATATGTATATAATGTACATATACGTATGTGTGTGTGTGTGTATAGCAGTAAGTGGTTGCAGAGAAAAACCAACACAGCTGTCATAGCAACTTACATACTTCAACTGCTGAATCATAAATGAATCCTATTTGCAGAAAACCTTCATATTAGACGCTTTATAAACGTGGCCCTCGAGGGCTCATCAGCAGTGCGTCGAAATCTCCACCCCCACCCCCACACACATACAATGCGCCATTTACCTCCATCTTAATCACTACCACGCTTCAAGAACATCTAGGCAACTTCTTGTCCCAGTCCTCTTCCACGCCATCTGTCGGGATCTGTCTCAACTCGACTCCTATTCTATTCGTCGGCCTGTGTCTGTCTGTATGTTTGTCTATCGCATTCCATGCCGTTAGTGCTTTCGGATAAAAGCAAGCAGCGGTATGAAGTCGCAGTCCCCAGCTGTTTAATGGACATAAGCAGCTATTAAGTCAGCTATAAAGATCGCCATTAAGATTGTTATTACGATAAGAGATCGTCATTGCGAAAGCAAAGTCGTGAGTCGTCTTTCATGTGAAATTTGCTCTTAGAGCAATTTGCCCTCTGATTAGTTTTAAAACTTTTTTTTTTTTAAAGGATTCAATTTAGCAATGGAAATAGTAGGCAATTACTCTGTTCATAGCGTTGTTATTTGATAATAAAAGTAATGATCATAATGATGATATGATGATAATAATGAGAATGATAATAATAAGAGTAAATTGCTCACTGCCCAAAGTTTTTCACCGCAACAAGCAATACAACAAGATCAGTACTAAAATTGATAATAATTATTACACAACCCAGGCAACTCTGGAGCTAAATAAACCTGCAAACGGTTGTTAACAAAATCCTGCGTTAACCTTTGTATTCGAAAAGGGTTTTTATTTTACAAAAATCGCAAATTTTTTTTCCTTTAATTCTTTGGTAAAATATATTACATTTTTTTTCCAGCTGTCGCGTTTGCAAATTACTGCAATGTTAGAATCGTTTCCCAGATTCTGATCCTTTGTTATTTGTTCAGCTACACGAATTATTTTATCCTCAAATTTCTCATTAAAACCTCTCGTAAATTTTGTTATTTCTTAGTTAATTTCTCGTATGATGTATTCAATGATAATATAATTTCAGGTGAACATCTGACACTTGATATACACATCTGTAAGCGGGTAAAAGTATTCATTAATTATGAAGATTTAATCTATCTATAGATTATGTCTTCCTTTGTTTGAATTATGACCTTTTTGACAACTAACTGAGGGGACATGTTCTGCTTTTAATCTTAAAATGAAAAAATAAGTTAAACATCAATATCACTACTCGTGTGGAGAAATTATGACTCCTTCACTAGTGATGTGAGCCGCACCTTGTGTTCTGTAATTGTTCATTCTTTCTTGAAGCATTTTATTTTGTCGTAGAATAATTCTCTTGCCGAAGATCATGCCAAAAAAAGACGTAAATTAAAATGCTGAACACCTCTGCATAATGACCAGCTATTTATTACATAAATTGTATTCATCGCTGCTATTCCGCTTTTCCTTTTTAAATTTCTTCTTCGTAATATCGTCAAGTCAGTATTACCTTCATTATCATTTTCCTTGTCTTGATCATGGAAGTGAACATATGTCAGTGAAAACTTCAGGTTTCTGAAAAAAATGCAATGTGGCAACTTTATGCAATGATATGAGCAATGTTCGAATTCTGATTCTGAATAGATGAAAGGGCGAGTTATAATGACCAATTACATGCTTGTCGATTCTCTCTCTCTCTCTCTCTCTCTCTCTCTCTCTCTCTCATACACCTACACACCTACCCACACACACTTACACACACCCACACACACACACACACACACACACACACACCTCGTTTCCAAAATCATAAAGCGAGTAATCCGTGTCGGTCAACATGACGAATCATTTTAAAAAAAAGACTAAATATTTTGATCTGCTTGAAAAGTGACTGGCTGTTTTTCGAAATTCACACACGGCTCGTTTGTGAAGGATGAAACGGAGCCAAATGTTTCTCTGTCGACAAAAAAAAAATTTACACAAATGATGAGGCTTTTACGCGAGGACTACAAAGCGGTCTCAATGCTCTTGAAAGCTTTTTTATCCTTTTTTTATCTATTTTTTTATTTGTTTCGTCGTTGAATCAGTAGATATAGATGAAGATATGATGAGGAATACTGTTTTACCTGTAAATTTCCTTATCCACAGCTAATATATATATATATATATATATATATATATATATATATATATATATATATATATATATATATATATATATATGACACAGTGTGCAGTAATTATACTTTCAGACACAAATGCATACTATGAATATATATACATAAATACATATATATATATATGTATATAATAATATATATACACATACATGTATGCATATATATATATATGAATATATTATAAATGTATACATATATATACATACATACGTACATACACATATATATATATGTATGTATGCATGTATGTATGACGTATGTATGTATATATGTATTTAGTTACATACATTATGTGATAATGCAACAAGCAAGTGAAGAATTCAAACATCCTTTGCTTAATAAGTAGCTAGCTTGGCTATTATTATTATTATTATTATTATTATTATTATTATTATTATTATTATTATTATTATTATTATTATAAGACTGGCTCTCTTTATGTTGAATTTAGAGACCACAGGCTGAATAACTAACCTAACCTAACCTAACCTAACCCAACCTAACCTAACCTAACACCGTGAAGACAACCAAACCGAGAATCCTTTCAGGGAGGATTCCCAACTGCAAACACCTTTCTACAATGTGTTTTGAAACACTTGGGAGGTTAAGGCGAACAAAGCAAAGCTGGCAAATAACTGTAAAATTGAAGGGCGCCATGGTTAGCTGCCGATTCTAATAGGAAATATTTTGTTCGAACTTTTTTGACTAATTTTATATCGCTTGTATCTGTTTCCACAGAACACGGGCTATTGCGTAATATGTATATTTTTTTGTGGCATTTTTAATTTTCTGTAAAAGAAACTATTGTGCCGGCTTTGTCTGTCCGTCCGCCCTCAGAGCTTAAAAACCGCTGAGGCTAGAAGGCTGCAAATTGGTGTGTTGATCATCCACCCTCCAATCATCAAACATAGCAAATTGCAGCCCTCTTGCCTCAATAGTTTTTATTTCTGTTTAAGGTTAAAGTTAGTCATAATCATGCACCTGGCAACAGTGTAGGACAGGCCACCACCGGGCCGTGTTAAAGATTCATAGGCCGAGGCCCATACAGCATTATACCGAGACCACCGAAAGATAGATTTATTGTCGGTGGCCTTGATTATACGCTGTATACAGAAAACTCGACTGCGCTGAAGAAACTTCGGCGCATTTTTTACTTGTATTTATTATGTTTTGTTTGTCTATATTTCTGTCTATTGGTTTATTTTCTTTTTTTATCCTTTTTTTTTTTCTTATATGAGCAAAGTGTTCTGCAGAAGATAACGCTTTAAGATTTTTCCATCGTAACAGTAACAACGAAAATTTCATAATTCTCTAACAGACATCGGTTTTAGCAATAATGGTAATAGTAATAATAGAAAGACTGCTTCTATTTGCCCTCTGTTACAGTTTGTAATATTCAGTGACATCAAAAATTCAGTCCAATCTGATATCTATTTCTTAGAAGTTCTTGCCAGACGCCGTCTTTCTCTCAATATCATTTTTACCGAGTTCGGGAAAAAATGATACCTCCTGTTTCCTAAGTATATATATATATATATATATATATATATATATATATATATATATATATATATATATATATATATATATATATATATATCAAATATAAATATATATATGTACGTATATATAATACATTTATATACATATATATATATATGTATATATATATGTGTGTTATATTTATAAACTAAGACAGCTCACGTGAAACGATTTTCAGTATTCAATATTTATAAATCTACGTTTTTCGATTACATTTGGCTGATAATGCGCTGAATTTTGGAAGAAGATATTTATAGTGTTGATTCACAGCGTTTTGGTGTACCAAAAAATAACTTTTGAAACCTCAATGAATCATGTAAAAGTACAGCACTCATCATTTTCTGTGTGCAGTTTTAGGTGCATTATTATTATTATTATTATTATTATTATTATTATTATTATTAAGAGAGAAAATATATTATAACCAGCAAGGCAACTTCTCAGCACAATCCACCCAAACCAGTTTTGTTCAAATTATTTTCTTGCAATGATTTATAACTCAAAAACACTTGGCGAAAATCAAATACACCTTTCTTAGCCTTCGCATTAAGCCATTTACGACCAAAACTATATAAAACACTATACCCTGCATGAACACACATACCTAACTGCGTCAGCCAAGGACGGAAAAGACACAAAATGTACGAAATAGCATCAAGGACGAATATGCACATGCGCACTCGGTGCAGCTCGCGCACGGCACCGCGTTTTCCCTAACCTGGAATACGAAGATGCCTGGAATAGCGCGAAAGGAGAGATTCAGCCTCCCTACCCTTATTAAGGCCCCGTCATGACTATTTTTAAATAGGCAAGACGCAGTCGCTTGCTTGCGCCTGCGCTTTGACCTCGACCTCTTCACCCCCATAACCAACCCCCATTCTCCCTGGTCCGCGGTCTCTACATCGCCCACCCTCACCCCCACAAAAAAAAAAAAAAAGAGGGTGCATGCTTTTGTCTTGTTTTGCGATTCAGTTTTAACCACCAAATAATACAGATAGACTGCGTGCATAGATGGAGTACAGCATTCATGTACTGCGGTTTCTTGTTCAGCATCTTTATGCATAAAGGTCTCTCTCTCTCTCTCTCTCTCTCTCTCTCTCTCTCTCTCTCTCTCTCTATATATATATATATATATATATATATATATATATATATATATATATATATATATATATATATATATATATATATATATATATATACATATATATATATATATATATATATATATATATATATATATTCTTATATATTATACATGTATAATATATATATACACACACACACATATATATAAATATATAAATTTGCTTAACGACTCTCGACGAGTACTTCAGAACGAAGTATTTACCATCCCAGTCCGATTCCACCCTACCTGCAACATACTACAGTCGCCTGAAGCATCAGGTTACCAGTTCACTTAAAATCTCTTAAGAAGCTTAGACAGAACGTACCTTAATCGCCTCTCTTGGAACGGGGTTCGAACGTGGTGTATACCTCGCCGGTGAGGCGAACGTCCAAATCACTGGAGCGTGCTGGCCACGCATAGCCTGAAAGTATAGAGATTCATTCGTCAGTATACAGATATTTAATAAATATTTGGTGATTGCAAAATGATTTCTTCGCTAATCCTGCCTTTTGTCTTTCTGTGGCAAGAATTGTCGACCGCAGGTTCTGTACAGAGGTAACTAGATTTTGTCAGGTTTTCCTTTTATATTTTATTTCTATTTTTTTTTTTTTTTTATCTTTTGGGTGTGTATTTCCGGGAATTTCTGCTTGTTCCATGCGAATGATTGTTAATTTGGGATTATAACTACAATAAAGCTTCTTCAATATGAGCATACGTTGTAGGAAATTGTATATTTTAGGAAACGTCCACTGTTTCCAGACTTCATATAAAATGATGGGAAAATAAGATAAAACCTTTCCATATTTAGTGCAAATTTAAATTATTATTATTATTATTATTATTATTATTATTATTATTATTATTATTATTATTATTATTATTATTATTCAGAAGATGAACCCTGTTCATATGCAACAAGCCCACAGGGGCCACTGACTTGAAATTTCAGCTTCCAAAGAATATTAAGGTGCTCATTAGGCAGAAGTAAGAGAAGGCCAAAGGGAATTACAGAAAGAAGAGATCTCACTTATTAAAAAGAAAAAATAAATCATCACCCAATAGGCTGTTGCTGTCTTTTTTTTTGGGGGGAGGGGGCGAGCACGTATTTAGGATTAAGACACAGAACACGAACAAATGTTCCACACCTTACCAAAAATGTGATAGTTATCCATTTTCAAAAAAAAAAAATATCAGTCAGAATTTTCAAGTCATCAGAATCTGGCAAACTGATCTTTTCGGTATGGTTACATACTTATTGAATTTTTTGCACACAGGGAAGTTTTGGTAATTAACCTCCATTGGATGATGTCCTCTTTGTTTTTTTTTTTTATTTCTCAGCCTCTTAATAACTTCGTGAGTTTTCTGCTTTCAACAGTATCTGTATATACGTACAAAGCATTCCAATATCCAAAAACGTGCGTATATTTGAGTGTTTGCGTACCACAACAAAAATGATCCCTTTATATATAAAGTTACCGCTGAATTATGGAGATGATTCGTACTAAAACATTTTTGGTAACTACGCTTGACAGCAATGGGTAATTTTTTGAAAAAAGATAACAAATTAATGATAAAACTGACCGTGATAAAAAAAATAGTAAATAAACTAAAAAAATAAAAAAGGTGATTTTTTCTAAACCAGTGGGATTTGTTTTTTATATTTTTTTTACCAACTCGTATATTTTCATAGCCGAAAAAGATTTTTTTATCAACGCAGATAAATTTTTGTTTATGCTTCCGAGCAATATCACATAAAATGAGCGATTATTAAATGTCGTGGATGAAGGCTAAAAAGGAGAGAGAGAGAGAGAGAGAGAGAGAGAGAGAGAGAGAGAGAGAGAGAGAGAGAGAGAGAGAGAATTATATTCTTAAGTAAAAAAACACCCTAAAAGTGTGAAATAAAAATGATGTGAAGATGACGAAAACTATTCTCTGATATTTGAGTAAATTCGCGAAGCAGATATCAAAGTGGGAAAAAGCTATTACGCAAAGTCAAATCATTTTTTCCCCAGAAAGTCGTAAACTAATTAAATTTCAGTTGCCAGTCTTATTTGCTCTCTGTTCGTAACACGCAGCGAAAGACAGACAACGAAATTTAAATTCCCTTTTATTGCTGTTTGCAGAATATCAGATGCAAGGATGCTTATCTAAGGACAACGCTGGGGAAGACGATATTCAGCAACAGATGTGTCAATTTGCTATTTGAAAGACAGGCTTTTATGACTGTTGTTGCATGTGCTCCTAGTTAGGAAGACACACAAACACGATATATATATATATATATATATATATATATATATATATATATATATATATATATATATATATATATATATGTCTGGATATATACATATGAATATATTTATGTACACAGGCAGATGAATATATACTGTATATATACAGATACATACATACATATATATATGTATCTATATAAATATATATATATATATATATAAAATATACGTAACATTGTCGATTCATTTCGCATGGTCACCCACACAATTCACGGGTCCCTGCACCACGCATAAATGCATAATTACGCGCACTGACAAAGCAAAATGAATGAAGCTGGGAGTAGGGTTGAGTGCAAGCACATAAGTCTGATGCAACCAAGCACTTGAAAGCTGTCAAGTGGCGAATGGTGGTGATAAAGATTGAATTTCATAAACCATTAAATCTTCTTTAATGATCTCAGCCGAGTGAAAAAACTATTTATATATTTGGGGTATAAATCTTCTCTCGCTGTTTTCAAAGGCCCTGAGAAACCTTCGGAACGAGTGGATTAATTGGCAGAGATAAAAGGCGCTCAGTTACACGCCGCCAGGGGTCGTCCAAGTGCGTAAGTATGGACGTTAAGTACGTTAGTATGCCGGTCTCTGACTATCTGAATTATTGTGAAAATCGAATATCATCTCTGTACCAAGAGGCTCGTCAAGTTCCCTTATTACAGTATGCCAAAGTGCGCCTGGAATATTAAAGTTTCTGGTTTGCACTAATTAATCCGGCTGTTTTTTTTTTTTTTAGATTTTCTTTTTTATTTCCTTCGGTCTGTTGTCGCCAGAAAGGTGGTGCCCTCCGTTCCTCAAAGACTTCTTAGAAGAAGTGAGGTTGCTAGCCCCATACCCTTTGCATGAATCTCAACTGTCGCAAATGATGCTGGTACCTATTTCAGAGGTGTCCACGGACCTTACAATGGAGAGCTCGCCACTGAGCCACTTAATCTCCATATAGTTTGTTTGGTGATGTGAACTTCAGCTAAATCCGTTGCATTAACATCTAGCATTTTATTTTCGTCCTCAGTTTCGGATGCAACAGGTAAATGCAACTCACGTCACCTGCCAACACGACATATGCTGTGCAATTCAAACCTACATTTTACGTCGAATTATTCTAGACTCTCTCTCTCTCTCTCTCTCTCTCTCTCTCTCTCTCTCTCTCTCTCTCTCTCTCTCTCTCTCTCTCTCTCCATATCAGGAGTTAATGTTAAAAGGACGTTTATCAATGGACTGCATGAGAGGTACATGAGAAAACCACTGAGTACCCAAATTTTCATTACAATAACATTATTAAATAGTTTGATTGAGATAGCTTTCTTGTTAAAGAGAAAAATCTTCAACGAATTAAACGCTGAAATAGGTTGCATGCATAATTATCCTAAAATGGGTCATTTTCCTGTAATACTTCTCATCCGAACTATGAATAAAAATTATCGAATATAAAAAAGCATGGAGATTTGCATTTCATAGAGTTAGAGAGAAGAGGAAAATAATTTTCCGCTGAGACTCGAACTTTAGCAATGTTACATCAATGTAAATTAATTCAGCACCATAATGAAATTATAAGCCATGAAATTGCTAGAAGGAACGAAAGATGACAAAAATTTTAAAAAACGATTCATTTTAGAACAAGCGAAATTGTTTTACTAAGAACATTTGGAATTTAATGGATTTGTTAATGTATGCGTCAGCGCACATGTATCAGTGGAAATGAATGCAATAATGAAATTATGTAGCAAAATTACCATGAGAAACAGAAGATGGCAAAAATTGAAAAAGAACTGCATTACGCTGGAAAATAAACGAAATTAATTATTTTCTTAAGGACATTTAGATTCAATGAATTTGTTCCGGTATGCGTCACTACACACACACACACACACACACACACACATATATATATATATATATATATATATATATATATATATATATATATATATATATATATATATATATATATATATATATATGTGTATATATATATACAGTATATATATATATGTGTGTGTGTGTGTATACACATTTCAGTACATACACGAATGACAACGCACGATACAGGAACGGATACACATCAGGATTTCCAGGAAAAACTGAAGTCCTGCAACTCGCCCTTGACTTTTGATCTAAAACTTGATTCCGCAGCGGAGTCTTCCCAAATGGACACTCTCCGTATGAATGTTCATATCCGAAATGTCAAAAGTTTTGTATTTTTGGTTTGGGTCCAAAGGAGATAGGCAGTTCAATGCCAAGAACCCAAAGATACTAATCAATTGACGCGAGATAAGACGCAATACCATGTCAACAGGAAACAGGTAAAGATTATGATTCAATTGCATTATTCAGTTGCATGTTCGTGTAAAGAAAACAAAGTAATTTAACCGTTAAAAAAACTTATAATTGAACTCTGAAAGCTTTTTATAGGTAAAAATATTCAAGGGTAGATAAAAAGAACAGAAACGAAAATCTAAAAAGACGTACCTGAAAAAATCCAGCCCGGTAATATTGTACCTGCAAGATCTCATTAAAACGACAGGAACATCACAATGGCATTTAAATGGAGGCATCGATGTTTTCTAGATGTTAGAGACACCCCGGCAAAACCGAACATCGGTTGATATCTCGAGGCTGCCTGTACGGGACATTCTCATCCTCTCCAGATAAGAACGAGAATTAAACGCGATTGTCATCAGACGCCTCTAATGCAATTCGTTCGTCCGAGATTACTGGAATTTGCATAGACAAAGAGCAAATAGAATCGGGTATGTCAGCGAGATATCTCTCTGGATGTTTTGATGGAGATAGTCTCGCTGTCGCTGGCGAGGACCTCATAAGGCTTAAGAGTTTAGCAACACGACAACTGAGATATTGCGAGATCTTTTGCATAATCTCTCTTTTCTACGTCGCGACAACAGCTAAGGAGCAAAAAATAAAGTGAGTAGTTGTTATTATGATGCAATGACATTATTATTATTATTATTATTATTATTATTATTATTATTATTATTATTATTATTATTATTATTATTAGCTGATAGTCATTATGCATACAGGAAGCAGTTAGACGCCTGCAATGCTCTTGTAGACTTGACATGCCATTTGCAAGGGAACGTTGATAAGGGTTTTGAGTGAAGAGTAATGCAAATGGATTTTAGTGCTGCTTTCGAGTTAGTAAATCACGAGGCACTTATTTATAAACTTCAGAATCTTGGTGTGGGTCGATATGTTTTGGGATTACCGCAAGACTTCCTTACAGGTAGACAGAGGCGAGTTGCTGTGGAGGGGATCTTTAGTTAATCAAGACCTATTGTGTCTGGAGTTCCACAGGGCAGTGTTCTTGGTCCACTGTTATTTTTAGTATGTACAAGTGATATGGCTGTTGGCCTGGAAAACAAGATTGTCCAGTATGCCGATGATGCAACACTTGTGGGTGTTGTAAAGTCTCCACTTATGAGAAATGAAGCTGCCCTCAGCCTTAATCGGGACATGGCCCGGATCAGGGAAGGTGTAGTCAGTATACGAGGCTGAACTCCAGTAAAACGAAACATTACTGATCAGCAGATCTCGTACAGATTTCCCACCCCATCCGCCCCTTCAGGTGGATGGAACTTTGCTGAATGAGTCTGAAACTATTCTAGGTGTAACTTTTGACTTACATCTAACTTTTGATTAACAACTAATGAACGTTTCAGCAAATGCCGCAAGAAAGTTAGGTAGTGTTCGTAAGGCTTCATATGTTTATGACAGTGATAAAACCAGTGCTACCTGTTTTAGGTAATTTGTCCTTCCTTTACTAGAATACTGTTCTCCGGAGTGGTTGTCTGCGTCTGCCAGAGATTTGTCTCTTTTAGATAGAGTTGATAGAGTAGTTCGTGGTGATAGGTTTCTATTTACTAATAGTAGCAGTTATGATTGGACCATCGACGGATGTTCTCTTGTTTGTGACTTTTCATAAGTTGTGTTTCAACAGAGATCTTTCACATTCACAATTGATCCCTGATCCCCTCTACCTGCCGAGAGCAACCAGATTCGCTGAACAACAGCACCAGTATGCAGTAAATGTGCCTCGCTGTCGGACTTCTCAATTCCAGAGGTCCTTTATTCCTCACACCGTAGGACTGAGGAACAGCCTCCCAGAGGATGTCGTGCAGTTGGAACTTCAGAGGTTCAGGCGAAGATGCAATGCATTTCTACCCTAATACTATTCTCCTTGTATTTTAATACATTTTTATCTATTTATTAATTTATTGATTTATGTTGTTCTTTCTTTTAATAAGTGGGGATCTCTTCTTTCTGTATTTCCCTTTACTTCCTCTTACTTCTTCCTAATAATCAGCACGTTCTTTGGAAGCCTGAATTTCAAATCAATGGCCCCTGGGGGCTTGTTCCATATGGACAGGTTTCAACTACTGAATAATAATAATAATAATAATAATAATAATAATAATAATAATAATAATAATAATAATAATAATAATAATAATTCTACCCCAAAAAGTCTGCAGATATCCCACTGCCTTCTTAGATTCGACAACTATTCTCTCTTCCTGCTATCATCCATAACATTAGCTCCCAATCACTCATTATCTATGAACCGACCACTTCCGTATAGTTTTCAACGTTTGCAGAGTTTTTCCATCACACAGTTTTCCAAAGCATTCAGATATTCCCACGACCTTACTCTCGCTGGTAATCATCGATTCCTTTCTCGTCTGACAAACATGTTTTATACTGTCTATCGGCTTCAGAAACTTTCCGACACTTAACTACATCATTCTCTAATATTTTACCTCACCAAATAACATATACATCCCTTAGCTCTTTCCGTAACTTGTACCAATTCAGCCATCTAAATAGTCACGACGAAATAACACATCCTGCCATGAGATATGTTTACTCCATATTGTTTCGTTTGTAATCGAACAGGGAACAGAATTTTCGTAAAAATCACAAGAACAATAATAAAGGCACTAATTGTCATCACTCTTTTATCAGTCTTCATTTTACAAACGCGGATTTAAACATTCCAACTGCAGGAACAAGACTCGCGCACTAGAATTTTCAGTTTTCGCTTACACACCAACAACTCCAGATAAAATTCTTTTAAATCTCGTTTGAAGTCATTAAGGAACAAGGAAAAAAAAAGGGGGGGGGGGCAGAAGCATAGAGCAAATGCAACAATGATGTCATGGCTGGAAAAAGACACGTCAGCTGATTACTACAAAGGACCATAAATTGGGAGTAATTCCTCGTTCAGATCCTTATCAAGTACTGGTTTTGGTTCCGTACCAGCTGAGTACTCCTGCAGCTCTCGGGCTGTTTATGGTCTTAAGCTGGTTAATTTCAGGTTTGTTCAAATTCACAGACAAAAACAAGGGAGGGTGAATTATTACTTCTGAGTTTCTCCAAGTTTCTCGAAGTGTTAAATTTCCTTTAAGTGTTAAATATTAATGGCTCATTTTCATTCTAGTTTCGGCGACAAATTCCAGTAAACATTGTCGTTACGATGTAAAGACGCATTAACTAGGAATGATTCTGTTTCTCTCAAAATTGGAACGAAATGATAGCGATCATACGTTAGAGCGTAAATTCTGTTAGGCATGACCCTTGTTAATGCTTTGTTCTAACGGGCAAAATGCTTCTGGGTTTGAGCGATATATGATAAGACTTATTCTCTTAATGATATCCCATGTACTAATTTCAACACACCAGTATTTTCCTTAACCTAATTAGAGAAGTAAGGTACATCTCGACACCAATAATTTTGAACTCAATATGGCTAAGTATACTATATCCAAAAATATATACTGTATATGCACAGTATATGCTGCAGGCAGATAGTGAAACCAGGCATTTCGCGAACTGCCTAAAATTTCAGGCAGATAGCGAAATGCACTTAGGGACATTTGACCTCCCCAGGGACTAGTACTAAACACGGCGAAACAGTGACTCACCTACACTGTTTCGCTGTGTTTAGTACTAGCCCTGGGGGGCCAAATGTATTTCGCCATGTTTAGTACTAGCCCCTGGGGGATCAAATGTCCTTAAGTGCATTTCGCTAACTGCCTGAAATTTCAGGCAGTTCGCGAAATGCCTGGTTTCGCTATCTGCCTGTAACATATATATCACGCAACCATATACGATTTACAAAAGTACGAGGAGGCCGACAGAAATTACCAACCGATCACAAACGCAAATAACCGAAATCATTTATAAAATAAAATATGGCTGAAATACACGAACATAAAACAAGCATATGGTTCTTACCAGGAGGTTTCTTTGTTCAGTTGTTGAACTTAGAGGCCCTTATTACACCAACAAATAAAGTAGGTACGCCTATTCTTCTTTTATTCGCCTGCCAAGTCAACGAAATGTCAACAAAACAAGGACGACAGACATTTCTACTAAGGCTACATGGTACAAGGCTGCCCTCTGTTAGCCAGACTCAAAACTTTGAAGGTTTATTTCATAAGAATAAGAATTATCCTAACAGAACAATTACAATATTTTGTACATTTTCCATCTTATACGAAGACCCAGAGTGACGCTAAACATGAATGAAAAATGCTTTTTTTTTTAATTTAAATTTTAAAAGATATTTCTAAAACGTAAGTACTAGAGGTGATCAAAATGTTCCTCTGAGTTGTATAACTGGTTTTGTTCTACTCTGCACTCCGCTCAAGCAGAAAAATCCAGTGCAAGCACAAGGATAAACTGAACAAAATTAAACTCCGCTAAAGTCTAGAAACGCAAGGTTTATATCTCTCGGCCAGCGTGCAAACATTTCCTAACATTTCCTTGATGAGCGAACAGGGCGCCGTTATATCTGTTCTACATGTACAGCACTCCAGGGCTTATGAGGCTATAATTCCTTCAGATGGAACAATAGTTAAACACCAAGATTATTCAAGGCGTAACCCGTATTCGAAGTGTGTCAGTGGAGTGTGAATCTCAACTAAGCCTTTTTTTTTTCTCTCTCCTACTATCTTCTGTTACTTCTCTCAAATGAACACCGTATTCTTTGGAAGCTGGAATCTTAAGTCAGTGGCCCCTGTGGGCTTGTTCCATATGAATAGGGTTCATCTAATAATAATAATAATAATAATAATAATAATAATAATAATAATAATAATAATTAATAATAATAATGATTTTTGTATAAGATATTGCTTGGAAATGCATGTAGCATTTTTGACAGCAAAGTCCACACGTATTTCCTATGTATATTTTGTAAATATGAAGGGCCATCTTTTACAGCTGAAAAGCTATACTGACCAATCGAATCTGAGATTGTATCTCTATATTCTTCAATGGACAATCATGAGCTTTTCTTTTCAGAAATTCAATTCACATAACATTTATTTCTGAACTATATTTAGTTTCGCTGTTTACAGTCTCTTCCCTCGTCACTTTATCCACCTCGCTTCAGGAGGAAGCCGAACTCGAAATGACACAGTAAATGTTTTACTGTCATTAATGACAGAAACATTTTCTCAACATTTTCAAAATAAAAAAAAATGCGTGTACGTTTTTTGGTTTTGTAGTAAAATACTCATCAGAATTTTAGCTTGCCTGTTTCGTAAATGTTCAGTTTCATAGCAAAATAATGAGTATGATTTTAGCTGAAAAACTGATACGCAAGGAAAAAGTCATTTTATTTTTCACTCACGAGGTCACGTTCACATGAGAACGATTTGATAAACATGTTTCTCCACAAGAGGACACTGGTGCCATACTGAAGAATTGGGCGTTTGACGAATTTTGGTCTTTTCACGAACAGTAACTATTTTCAAAAATTAAAAGACCTATATCATGAACAGTAATTATTTTCAAGAATCAAAGGGCCTATTTTCTGAATGGTAACTATTTTCAAGAATCAAAAGTCCTGTTTTCTGAATGGTGACTATTTTCAAGAACCAAAAGTCCTACTGGCACCAGAGTCTTTGGCTTCACGCGAGTTGGTCATTGAGTAGAGTGTTTTAGTATCAGCATGTTGGCGTAATAAATAACGATTATAACAAACTTAAAATATGTGACCTGTATAACCCTAGGTATTTGAAGAATAGCATTCAAGCAAAAAAAAAAAAAAAAAAAAAAGCAGGACGGCGCACGCAAGCAGTAAAATACGAGTGCAAGGAGGAAGCGTGCAGAGACTGCGCTCTCTCGGTTTCATCGCCTCGGGTCCTTGCAGGAGCAAGATTGCATTCTTCGAAGGATGAGGTTCGCGATAACGAGGTCCTTAACTGGCTCCCAAACCTTTAGCTTCAAAAGGAACCGCCCGATAAGCGCTTGATTTACGGATCCCAAAGACCAGCGCTGTGATTCCGGACACACCTCATCGCCGGTGACGGACACAACCGGCCCGGACCAGGACCCGCTCCGAGAAGACTTTGTAGCGGGCCCTGCGCCCACCGAAAGGGCCCCCTCTCGCTTCAGACGCTCCTTTGATCGTCGTTTTGACAAATTAGGTTCGTTCTTCTTATGATTTCTTTACCGGGTTTATTGGTTTATAATATAAACCATTTTTTTTCAAAGGGGCGCTTTTTATGTTTTCCCGTTATGCTCAGGAGACCAAACTTCTAGAATGATAAATAACTTCGGTGAACCTTTCACAATAGAAAAGTGGTTAAAGTGAGCTGAGGTACTACAGGCGACATTTTGATTACATTATATATATATATATATATATATATATATATATATATATATATATATATATATATATATATTTATATATATATATATATATATATATACATAGTATATATATATATATATATATATATATATATATATATATATATATATATATATATATATATATATATATATATATATATATATATATATATACACATATATATACATACATACATATATTATATTAAATATATATATATATATATATATATATATATATATATATATGTGTGTGTGTGTGTGTGTGTGTGTGTGTGCGTGCGTGTGTATGCGTGTGCGCGTATGCAGTGTGTGTGTTTTCTAAGAAATTCGTTTGAACTGGTTATATCTAAGATAGCGCAATCGGTATTTTCTAAGCCCACGCCTCAGCATCATCACTGTCCCTTATAGTAAAGCAGATGAAAGCATCTTTAGAAAGTTAACACATCCAGATGGGAAATTTTACCCAAATAAACTTACCAGTCTTTGCTGTCTTGTCCAGCCAGTATAAATCTGAAAATATCCGGAGTAATGAATAAAAATATCTATACTTTCTATTTTCAAAGACGGGAAACTACCCTCGTGTATGATTTTAAAAGTAGATTTTGATGTGTTTAACTTGAATTTGTCATTTTTTTATATTAACCTGACGTATGACTTCATTTCTTTGTAAAAAAAAAAAAAACAAATCTGGGCATCTTATGCTTAACCTTTCCGTAACTACATCCTACAGCCCTCAACTTACTTGCCTCAAAGTCATTTGTAAGTTCATTTCTTTTATTGCCTTTTCTGGGAATCTAATTTCTTTCACACTCTTTCGCCCTCTTCCCGTTTTCTATGCCTTAACTCGGAAGATAGATTGGCAGGGGGGACTCAATGGCTTTTAAATTGCTTTGTCCTTTATAAGGAGTGACAGCGCGCCGCCATCTCCAGACAAAATATTCAGTCGACGCGCGTGAATTTGAATGAGGAGCTGATGGCAATTAACTGGGTGGG
Source organism: Macrobrachium rosenbergii (assembly GCF_040412425.1). Taxonomy (NCBI): domain Eukaryota; kingdom Metazoa; phylum Arthropoda; class Malacostraca; order Decapoda; family Palaemonidae; genus Macrobrachium; species Macrobrachium rosenbergii. The sequence continues at coordinate 31,026,818 of NC_089768.1, forward strand.
GCGTCCTGTATCCATTCACGGAGATTTTTTTCCCTTCTTTGCTTGTTTTTTCTTTTTACGGGAAAGAACAAGGGGAGTTGCTGCTTTTCATTTAAGGAAATTTTAACGTTTCTGGGATGTAGCTATCCTTGGCTTCAAAAGGTTTTGGTTTGTCCGGCAGGTTCTTCTTTACTTCATACATTGTTGTGATGATTTTACACTAATTCAACGTTTTAATTTTAATCTGGGTTATTTAAAAATCTGATTTTCTCTCATCAGTTTTTATGATTTAAAATTCAGATCTTTCACTCTCGTTTCTTCCGTCAATTTGTGATGGTCGTGCGGGAAACGTCATAATTTTTCCCCAAACAAATGACTGATAACTTTAAACATACAGACAGACGCATACGTACATTATGTACATTATAAACTCCTACTCAATGCAGGCAGGTATACAAGTATACAAGTATATATACATAAACAAGGGTATATCTTTCATTAGTTACATTCATAAATTGGGGTAAATCATTCATTATCTTGGGGGAAATGGGTGATGTTCTACCTTTCAATTTAAATAATGAACATTTTCCTCTGGAAATACTTTCTCATGAGAGTAGAGTCAGGCCTACCTTGCTTTTCTTATTGCATGGGTGATGGTGGCTTGAGAAACAAGGTCCTGTGCCAGAAAAACAAAAAAAAAAAACAACTTCAAAACAAAACCATTTCTCACGAGAAATCTTACCGCCTATGAGAAAAATTTTAATTGAGATTGCGGAGAAGTTTTACAGTTCTTTTATGAAATGCGAGAATGCATTCGTGCTTCAAATTACTCTTTCGTAATATTAATATATATTAATTTCCTTCCAGAATTTTTATTGTTTCTTTTTTTGCTCTAGCAAAGTTACTTGCCTCACATCAAGTAAGCGCAACACTTGAAAAATTTATTCATTAAATAGGAATATTCAACAAAATGCAAATGAATTTTTCCCAAAGGCTATTGGCCAATTTAGGTAGAAAAGACGCACTTATCTCATTTACACACATACAGGTACGTGGGCGTTTGTGCGCATATTTTTTCTTTACACACACATACACACACACATATATATATGTGTGTGTGTATGTATGTATGTATCCTACCTAAATATATCTGACCTTTTGTCCTTATTTCTTTAGGGAGTCTGATGATTCCATTTTCAATATTTATGACGTTTCTCGTGCATAGGCAGAGGTATCTGAGGACATTTTAACCAACCGATTTGAGGTCATTGCACACTATTCCACCAAACAACATCAAGAGATAATAAATATAATGATAGGAAAATACAGGGTTCTTAAACTACTGTATATTCTGTAAACCCAGATCCGTCCTTTCCATCTAACATACGAGAAACAGAAACCCTTGGCAGCTAGGGAGGTACGACCATTCCGAACGTTTTTCCGTTAACTCTTTTTTTTTTTTCTTTTAATCTCAGACGATTTTTATCATTTTTCCTTCTTACGATTTTGTATCTTCTATCGTCCTCCGCTAAAAATATACAATCTGACAACGCAGAGATAAAACGCACATTGACCGTGCCTCTTAACTCATAATTGTCACCGTCAATATTTGCTTGGGTTTTTCCCCGACAACGTTAAAGTATCGGAGCTAAAGAAAACAAACTCAAACATCCAACTGATAACAAAAGCAAACACAGCTCCTTCTTCGAAAAGCTGGTGTTGTTACGTCTGCGTAAAACGAAACCTAAAGTCTTTATTTTTACATTTTGCAAACAATGAAAAGTAAATGATAAATGTGGCCTCCTTGCCACGCATGAAACTGCCTTTGCCTTTATAAACTTCGCAGGAGATGATTCATAAATGACTTTTATCCATAAAAAGCTCTGGCCATTTTGTGTGTTTACGTCCAGCGGAGACGCGCCGATACAAAGACGCTACGCAAAAGGAGAAAGAAAAACAAGATTAAATCGAGGCTGGTTTCAGCTCCTCCCAAAAGCCCTTTCACACCCCCACTTTGCCGAAAAGTGACCTACAGCATTTATGAATCAAAAGAAGAAAAGAAGAAGGAGAGAGAGAGAGAGAGAGAGAGAGAGAGAGAGAGAGAGAGAGAGAGAGAGAGAGTCACGGAAGAAACGAATATGCAACCACTCCTGTGCCAATTCAGCTAAAAGCACGGCACAAAAAGGTACAAACTCTGTCTCTTTCATACACACTCCCACACACACGTACACAAAGAGAGAGAGAGAGAGAGAGAGAGAGAGAGAGAGAGAGAGAGAGACATCCTGCCAAGGATGAATTGGCTACGTCTTTATGAATAAACAGCGGGAGATGGGATCAGAGGAACCTGGTCTGAAAAGACACAAATGTGTCTTCGGTGATGCTTATCCCTTCTCTCTCTCTCTCTCTCTCTCTCTCTCTCTCTCTCTCTCTCTCTCTCTCTCTCTCTCTCTCTCCTCTTTGTGTCAAGTTTCTAGCTGCATAAGCACAGAATTTGTTGCAGACTCGCCACCTCTCTCTCTCTCTCTCTCTCTTTGCGACTCCATCTATCTATCTCTCTCTCTCTCTGTGCCTTTTTGCACTATGCTTTTAGCTGAATTGGCACAGGATTTGTTGCAGACTCTCCCTCTGATTCTCTGTACTCTTACTTGGTGCATATTTTTCCACTTACAGCCTCGATACATCAAAACGCACTCAAGGAATTGATTATGGGAGTGTATCAGCTTCGGATATAAATTACATCAACACAGGCTTTACTGATATCGAATATGATCGGTCACCTTTTTATTGTCCGAGAGAAAAAAAAAAAAAAACTTTATCTTATCCCAGCCATAAACATGCATCAGAAGGCCGCCGCCAACTACAATACAACCTCCGAAAATTATATCTTTCTTAAACTGGACTGGAAAGAGAGCCAATCAGCGCATGATGTAAAACTTCGGGGAATCTCCAGGTATCTTGACCACTGTGCTTTCGAGATGAGATGAATATATGATAAGTCACAAATGACTGGGAGTTGTTGCGTCTCAGGGAACGGTAGCTTTAAGTAATTGCAACATGACTAAGAATAGTCATTTTACCTAAGAGGCATGAATGGTATGCGTGTTCTGAAGTGGACTTATTAATGTTTTCGTATATTACACATAAGCTTGAATTCCCATAAACGCAGAGAAAACACACACACGCCTACGCACGTACACATGTATATATGTATATACACGCGCACATATATATATATATATATATATATATATATATATATATATATATATATATATATATATATATATATATATATATATGTGTGTGTGTGTGTGTGTGTGTGTACTGTATATAAATATATATATAAATATATATATATATATATATATATATATATATATATATATATATATATATATATACATACATACATACATACATACATACATAATTTTAGGATTACGGTCCCTATCTTTCCTCCCATTCCTCTCAATTTTTTAATACCATTATGTATATTATAGGTAAAGATCACAGATAGTCGTCTCGAAATATATTTCAAACCTAACTATGTAATCTTTCAAAAGCAAAATGCCTGGCCTTGTCTAAAAGGATGACGCGTAGTTAGATATTTGATCTAAATCGCTATGCTTGGTAATAATCTCTTTTAACATTAAGAATGCTAAGCACAGCTAATGAAGAATGCTAAGTACAGCTATTGTAGTGGATACTACAAAATAATTGACATGACGATTGATTTATACTTTCGTTTTCAGGAACTTGTTTCTTTCTCGCGTGCATCCTGTCTCTTGGTTGTGTAGTAGACGCATGCGAGATACTATATGAAATGGATATACATTGCGTAGTAGAAAATAGAAAGCGTTGAAGGCGGATACGGGATATTTTGTATGACCGCTGAACTGTCACTCCAGAGCTGGTTAGTAATGACAATAACCTTGCACTGGCGATGGGTTTTGGGTGTAGATGTCTTTGGAAATCGTATATCTTGGCTTCCTAAACCTGGAAGCTGGAGACGAAACCTTCGACAGGCATTGGTCAGTCACAACAGGGCAGAGCCGAATGTGCTTTGCGGAAATTTTCCATATGCCTTTAGGGAAAGGCTAATGAAATCTAACTTAAACCACATTAACCATCTGCAAGAGAAACAGGAGATTGTATAGAGTACCGAAAACTGCTTTTCTTAAAAACACACTAAGTCAATAAATAGGATTATACCCTATGCTCCTGCTTCAAACATTTTACGCTCTTCGAGAAGCGTCCGAATAAACTAGCCCCTCGTTATTCGGGAAATGGGCCTTTACCCGATTACCATCTTTCCAACCATGACCCCCGGAAGAAACCCTTAAGGGACACGATAAGGGAATACAAAAGCACTTTCAAGAACCGGTCTCTTTTCGTTCCGGAGGAAAACAAGGAAATAATGACCTCCTTCCATATCCTCCTGGTCTTAGAAAACTCATAGACACAACAATTTCCTCCGAGTTCCCTCGGTTCATGCGATCAGTTTCGTCCTTCGGAGGTCCGCCGACGTCATATGCTCGTCTGGAAGTACCTTCCTTCCCTCTTCGCCGGAACCCCCTCGATGATATTATCCTCCGTAATATTCTCCCATGGCCTGCATAAACTCTGATATACGAGCCACTTGGTTGCAAAGCTATTATTTCTGGCGTCTCCGCCTTGAAGCATTATCTTTTTAAAGTTGTTCTGCGAATTCTCTCGGTGATGGGTTTCGATCCCAGTCAAGACTCTCAGGAGAGACGAGACAGTCCGCAAGAAGAAGAAGAAGAAGAAGAAGAAGAAGTAAAAAGGTAAACAAAAAGATTACCAGCAATGCGGGAAGCCCGTGGGTCGTCGGATCACGCTCCAGTATCATTAAGACCAATTTGGTTTTCGTAAGGGAATTTTTATTCCGTTTAATCTCACCTTACAACGGGGTCTCCCCTGTAATCTCGAGAGTTCTGGAGAGTACGCGATAGGTGGAGCTCACGAAACCAGGCCCTTAAAAAGCGCAGCGGTTTTCTCCTTTGTAAAAGCTGATGGATGGTTTTATAGTATGCTTCGTCGTGTACGCTTTATTATATATTACGTATTTTACATGAGGGGTAACCTCTGATAAACTGCCGCGTCTTCGTTGCATGTGATTGACCGTCCTCTTTGAGGAGATGCAAAGACTTTCTGAAATTTCAGGGCAAATTTACGCTCAGTACTTCGTTGACTTTTATTTTTCCCGAGGTAAAATGATTTACCCCTTCCCTCGTACACGGTCTGATATATGCAGGAATCATGGGAGATCAACGCTGCAATTTCGATTTCAGCCAAATCTTGAGATTAGAAGGGTAGAAATTGGTCCTCAGATGAATGCGAATATGATTTCATGATGAATTGACCAGTTTTTTATGGGAAATAAAGTCTTTGGGCCGACTTTACATAGCCGTGGGTTAGGGTGAATGAGAAAAAGAACGTCTATGCGAGGAATTATTGTTTTTATTCAGTCAAATTTTTTTCAGAAGAGTTTTCATTATTTTCTGCTGCTTTGTTTAGAAACATTTGTATGGGATATGCAACTGTATACACATACACGTTCTTTCTCTCCATCTATATATATATATGTGTGTGTGTGTGTATTATATATATATATATATATATATATATATATATATATATATATATATATATATATATATATATATATATATATATATATATATATATATATATATATATATATATATAAATATATATATATTATATATATTTATATATATATATATATATATATATATATATACATACACACACACACATATATATACATATATATATATATATATATATATATATATATATATATATATATATATATACACACACATATATATACATATATATATATAGTAACATTTAGTAAACTTCCAAAACACTGCAACAAGCAACACCTGTTTCCCTGTCAGTTCTCTCTCCTAACTGGGCCTTCGAATCAAAGGAAATTGCGTCAGGTAAACCACCGTATAAGCAATACTGTTGGAATATGAGATAGCAGAGTCGTCACAGAGAGAGAGAGAGAGAGAGAGAGAGAGAGAGAGAGAGAGAGAGAGAGAATGTCATAAACGCGCAGTTAATGCTCAGTGCATTCGGGCTGACAATATGGAATGATCCCCGAACGATTCAAATGCCGGGGATGAACAAGAGAGTGTCAAACGATTACGTTGGTTACGGGACGAATTCAACCAAGTGTAACTTGTGCAGCGAGGCACCACTATATATATATATATATATATATATATATATATATATATATATATATATATATATATATATATATACAGGTGTTAACACTAATACAGCAACTGCGTCATCGATATACAGTTGGGTAGGATAACGACCTAGCTTGACCTGGCTGGACGAGAATAGGGACCCAATCAGCTCCCTTTATGTCATTGCGTTCACCCATAATGACCTGCCGTGCCCTAGGTTTATGCAGAGAGAGGTGAAAAAGGCTGTAACGTCCCACCAAATTTTATATAAATATTAAATATTAAAACAAACTTTCTTTATATCAGGGAGTCACCTTCCATGGAACTACTCCACTGGTTTAGGTTATAGGAGAAGGGGTTCCATGCTTCTCTCTCTCTCTCTCTCTCTCTCTCTCTCTCTCTCTCTCTCTCTCTCTTGCCAGCAAGTTGTTCAAATTGTGCTAAGCATCCTTAACAAGTAAGTATAACTATCAATTAGCACCTTCGACTTCGCCAACATAACCAGAGGTACTCTTACACGGAGTTCCCAACCGGCTCTTTGTTTTTATCTGCTGCTGTGACATTGGTGTTGCGAGTTCGTGCTCCTTTTTGCCAACTATCTCTGATGAAGTCTGTTCACACTGAAGGTGAGGAATCGTAACTATCTCTGCTAATTGCTGATATGATCAAGGAGTGTTTATTTTAAGAATCAAATGTTCAGATGTAGCCTAGATGTTAAGTAAATTAGGATGCCATCCACTTCATTGTTTTTTTTTTTTATTAACCGGTGTCCCCGATGGTAATGCATTGCCGCCCGGAGAGTTTCGCGAAAATTAATATTAGTATGACATTTTAATTTAATCATTGTTAGAGAGGGGTTTGCGTGTGCTGGGGAGATATACTGATAATTACCAGCGTATCGAATCATAACTTCTCTTTGATGACATGGATGATAATTCACACATTTTTAAAACTTTTTCGAAATATGTAGCAGCTTTAACAAACCCGTCTTTTCGATCAGCTTTGCAGGCTTAATTCACCTCCCAAAATGTGTAGCCTGGCCAAGCGATAATTAAGGCGGTTCTTGTCAACGAAGACGAGGATAATGACTGGTTAATCCCTACTATCCAGACGACCCTGAACTTCATAAAACTTAAATTCCAGTGTTTTCGGAGCGCCAGTGGATTCTGCTGAAAGTACTGGTAAGGTAAATGTGTTTCTTTAGCGAAACAATGGGTCACTGGTCGTGTTGAAATTATTATTAATATTGTCATCACTATAATCCCCATCATACGGAACAAGTCAGCAGGGGCCAACGACTTGAAATTCAAGCTTCAAAAGAATTTGGTGTTCATTTTAGAGAATGAAGCTAGCAGGCAATGCAGAAAGGAGAGATAAATATGCCGAAGTTGAATGATTTTAAGGTAGCAAAGCATTGCATCTTCGCTTGAACTTTTGAGGGGCATTTTAAATACTGCGGTGATCGAAACTAAATTATGCCAGAAATGATAGCACGTGTTATAATACTAAGGTGTTTAAGTTTCATTGTTATGAATACATATTACTTTAAGTAGACTGCCTGGCGAATATGGTACGAATGTTTGCTTGCTCTTGGGACTATTTTACTTTTAACTTGGCGAGTTGACAGGATTATGGTAACTGTGCGTAGTATTCATAATATCTCTTGTCCCTGCAGACGGTTTCATGCTTAGTTTTTGCTACTTCATTTTTTTCCTGCTATCGATGTTGCATTTTTTACATTAGTGTATCTTAGCAAATGGTTGTTCACACCGGCAAGTCTCTCTCTCTCTCTCTCTCTCTCTCTCTCTCTCTCTCTCTCTCTCTCTCTCTCTCTCTCAAGGAAACATTATGTAAAGTAAAACGAGTTTTAAGATAGCATTCTAGTCTAGACTGCTCGCAATGTACGTACGTCTTTAAAAAAGAGCATGTATGAATTCATTAATAAATAATTTTCATTTGTTTGCAGGAAAATAACCATGTGTCCCTTAAGGAAAATTTTATGATCTCTAGCTGAGAATTTCCAATTTTTTTTTTTTTTTTTTTTTGAGAAACTGAAACGGTTCTTGAATCCAAGATTATATCGCACCCTCGCAATCTTCCTTTCGCTTGTGTATATGTAAGGTAATTCTGTAATTATGCATTTAGAAAGTAAACTAACTATACATGCTATGCAGAAAACTCAAAAATTCATATACTTACATAATCAACATAAACTCCCGCCATCTTCAAAATCATAATGCTTACAGAACGAAAGACTTAAATAAGAAATAAGGTAAGAGTATGAAGCGTCGAGTGAAATCTCAAATGACGGAGAGAAGAGGGGAAATGAAATAGGAAACCGGCAAAAAAGAAAAAAGTGAAGAACGAAAATCTAACAAAAGCAAAGAAAGAGGTGACGGTCGGCAACAGAAAGCATTCGCTCGTTTTGGCGGGTTCTAAAGCACACAGTATATATATATATATATATATATATATATATATATATATATATATATATATATATATATATATATATATATATATATATATATATATATATAGAGAGAGAGAGAGAGAGAGAGAGAGAGAGAGAGAGAGAGAGAGAGAGAGAGAGAGAGAGAGAGAGAGAGATAAATCGCGTTCGCCGGAACCATGAAAATTTGGGCCAGAGGTAAATCCTGGATATACAGAAACGCATATTCAAGTTGAAATACATTCACAGAGAGAGAGAGAGAGAGAGAGAGAGAGAGGAGAGAGAGAGAGAGAGAGATGGACGTGCTAATGGAAATCTCCATTTGGGTAAGCGCTTTCTTGAATCGCATTCAAGTGGTCCTAAGTTTGGGCGTTAGAATAAATTTTTATACTTTATCTCTGCCTTATCGCTGCTTATTATTATTGCTCGCGTCGTTTTTTGGCGAGGACTTACGATGCTGGAGATACGCATATATAAACACGCGTAGGGACATGTAGATCTTGATATGCGACTGGACGTAGGAACGAAATGCATGCGTTGCATATATGTGCAAGTGTAAGAAATATATGCATGATGGATTCGCATCTATGTTTATTACGGAGTCTTGCGGTCGGAGTCACTTTACTCGTCTAGGAAGCGGGGAATATCGCCCAGGATAAATTGCGTCTCCTACCGAAAGAGCTGGAAGTGATTTATGGGCGCCTGTTCTTTGAATTTTTCTTTTAGCCTTTAAACTGCCATTTCTGACCTTTCAGGTCACTGGCAGTTGAACCTGTCATGCTTTATTAAATTATATTCGTTGCTGGGGTTGAACAGGGAGCGACCTTAGTTGCTTTCAGGATTAAAATTAGGTCGTTTCCGTGGATCTGATTTTACAGCTTGCTTTTTAATAAATTTAAACTCTTTCAGGACTTTGTTTGAACCTTTACATTACTAAGATTATTTATTAATGCTATTGTCTTACAGTCTTGCAGTCTTCTGCAAGCATATAACATTTTTTCATCTTCTTTTAACGTGCTTTTTTCCCATTTGTATGGGGTAAGCACGGTGCCTTCTTTTTGAAGGACTTTGATTTGGCTTTGGGGTAGACTTTGTAGTCTCGATCGGTTTCATAAAGCCTGCAAATTAATCTTGTAGAATGACAGACAACTGTACAGGTTAGTGGCATTTTTAATGGAGTTTGTCGGCTAACTTGTCCGCGCTTAAGCGTATTTTGAGTCTGTTTGTATTGGGATGGGGTGCGGGGGGTAATATTTTCTGAATTTTTCTTTATGTAATAATTACTGCTCATACATAAGTCACTTCTTCAGTATTCAGATTATATGCGTTTACCATTTCCATTCGCTTGGCGTATAGTTTTGAAAACTGTTTTTATTTTCGTCGTGTAAAACAACTGAAGTCTTAAAGAATCTCCTGACAACCGGACGACTGAGTTTTAACCTACTGCTGCAATATTGCCGAGTCTCCTTACATTAAATACTTTTGCATATTCACATGCAACTTTTGAATATCAGGTAATATGCTACAAAGTTAAGTATATCTTAGTTTAACCAGACCACTGAGCTGATTAACAGCTCTCATAGGGCTGGCCCGAAGGATTAGATTTATTTTACGTGGCTAAGAACCAACTGGTTACCTAGCAACGAGACCTACAGCTTATTGTGGAATCCGAACCACATCGTCACGAGAAATGAATTTCTATCACCAGAAATAAATCCTCTGATTCTTCATTGGCCGGTCGGAGAGTCGACCACTGGGCTAACAGCGTGCTAGCCGAGAGCTCTACCCACCCCACCAGTGAAGAACTTGTAATATGCTACAAACATACGGGCTTTAAGAGTTGCTGACAAATCTATGGTGGTACTTACAGCCATGACTGCAGAGTAGAAATCTGCATGACCGTACTTACAGACATATTTAGAGCCGTACTGAATTTTTACACTTATTATTAGTGTTGAAAACTAACACTGATGTATCATTTTTCCTTAAGATTCTCTCTCTCTCTCTCTCTCTCTCTCTCTCTCTCTCTCTCACACACACACACACAATAAATGAATTCTTTTACTCATTTATTGAAAGGTCAGCTGCACCTATTAAATCGGGACTTTTGGAATTATAAATAAAAAATCAGTAAAAATAATACCATATTAAAACTAGGACCTAGAATAGAAAGTTGAGTAAAATATAAGCGTAAGTTAAACCTTCGTTTCTATAAACCGTAATCGAGTCCTTAGCAAGCTTTAAATCACAGGGAGAGAGAGAGAGAGAGAGAGAGAGAGAGAGAGAGAGAGAGAGAGAGAGAGAGTCACTGCAAAAGCTTTTAGGAACATTGGACGGTAACGCCACGTGAATGTGAAATCATCTGTCCTTCTTAAGTAAATTGGAGAAAAGGAAATACAGAACAAAGAAGTGAAATGAGGCATTTCTCTATATGTGCACGGACATCATGAAGGTTTGATATAAAACAGAAATGAAGTGAGTCATGCGCACAGGCACTATGAAGATTTACCCATATCCTCTTCCTCACGGCTCTGTGACCATTGTTTCTGTCACGTCAGTTTCGGGTATTAAAAGGAAAATTCCCTGTTGGGGGTCACTGCCGTCAGTGAGGCATTACTTAATGATCCTTGCATCCTTCCCTAGTTCCAGCCCCTTTTATCTCTTTTACTGTACCTCCGTTCGTATTCTCTTTCCTCCATCTTACCTTCCACCCTCTCCTAGCAATCCTTTCAACATTCTTTATAGAGGTGAGTGAGCTCAAGGGTCCCAGCGCTTGGCCTTTGCCCTGAATTTTATATTTCAATTCAAAGTTAAATGCTATTGATATGAGAGTTCTCGCAGTTGTTTTGGGGTGATGGGTTTATGAATTAACACTGAAGAACAATTTTGAGTATCGAAGTAATAAAGGGGTGATGAACTGAAAGTTTACGTGAGATATCCACTGCACAAAATAGCGATGGCAGTGAGGAACAGAGGAACACAATGGGGCCGACGTTCTGAAGCAATTGATACTGACTGAGAACTGAAGGGAGGTATAAATAATGAACGGCTACTGTGAAGCCTAATGCATTGAAAGAATTAGCGAACTGATGGTTTGAGATATTAATGAAGATAAGTTGTGATGAACAGAGTAAGAAATTAATTGACGTTAAACTGAAGATCGACAATTGATGGTTTCTGAATAGATTTCGGGACGTAAATCTCGACTGCACTGGATGAAACTGTTCAAGACCAACTCCTCTGAGACCCGCCAGTAACTCATATACAGACAAAGGGTCGATTATACATTCGCTCATTATATATCGTATATAAATGAAAAGAGGCGCCGGAGCATGAAAATGCTCGCCAAGCGACTGCTTGCATGTTAATGCTCTCGCCCACGGGGCGCCCTAAAGTGTGCAGAAGACGTATGAAAGCACAATACCACGGCTTCCTATGCGCATGCCCGGTCTTCCAGTGCTGGGTGTCTACTGACATCATCCCTCCTCCCCTCCAACCCACTCCACCGCACACAGATCCCGGAGGGACCCCAGCCCCCAGGGAAGATGAAAAATGGCCGATAAATAAAAGAAAGACAGTATGCGTCGTAGGAGAAAGGCCGAGATGAACGATCGTATCTCAGCGGCGTCCGCCCAAATAAGGCATCGGGCGCTGGGCCTTCTGGAGGTCACCGGGCAGAATGCTTTATCGGAGAAAACAAAGATGGCTACTGGTCGGCAGAGACGGCTACAATATGAACGTCATCAGCGACGGGAGTTTTCGGTATCAATCTTCATTATCGGAGCATTCAGGCTTTACCCTTTATCGAGAGACACGCTGGAATAAACTTAACCTCTGACCTGGAGGAGCCACAGATAAGCGGCCATACAGACAAATAACCCAGCGAGGGACTTGCGAATTCATTGGCGGTCTTCGACATGTTGCGCAGGCGCCAAGGGTATCCGCGGAGTAATGCGAGGAATGTCAATCGTCACTGAAAAGTTAATATTCTTATTTGCTTTTCAGATGGGTCGCGACCACAGAATATTTTATTAATAATGTGTTGGTGTTTTTTTCCTAGCTGGAATTCTCAGGTGAAATCGATTCCGTCTGTCTCTCCCAGCAATTTCCACCTCTGGCAAAATCAGCATTGACATATTTCACCACCCGAAGTAAACAATAGTTGTGTCAACAAATTCTGGTTCATGGACAGATAATGATGATGATGATGGTGATTATAGCATCATCATCATCATCATCTCCATTATCATTTCATTCAAGAAAGCGCGACGGGAAGGCCTCAGGCTTTCCTGTGCTTTCACTTCCACTAATCTCAGCTTATCTTCAGCATCCCGCCGAAGCAATAACAGCGGTAGCTTGAGTAATATCGATAATAGTGAAAAGAAACTTTAATTTCTAAAGACTCATAATTTTTACTCATTGAAATGCTCGTATCATCATTTCCTAAATAATAAAAAGTAGTATCTGTATGTATCTAATATATATATATATATATATATATATATATATATATATATATATATATATATATATATATATATATATATATATATATATATATATATAAACATATTCATATAATGGGTTAATGGGCCATGCCATAACAAAGAACGAAAATGGAATACGTAATGGGACCAGATTTTTTTCTAGGGAAAAATTTGAAAACTTTGTATACAAAACAGACTTCTAATACAAAATGCAAAGTATATAAAACATGAAACGAGTAACAAACAAAATATAAAAGACAAAGTGACTGCTTAAAGTATGATAATCAAAACCGAAAATAAAATAAAATACAAAACATAGAATATACGTAATTCATTCTAAGTTTTGATCGCTATCTCCACAGATAATAGATAATAATAATAATGATATCGGCGAAAAACAACAGCGTGGGAGAAGGAAAACTGTGAGCTTTATTTGGCCCCAAGATAATGTTGTTTGTGTTCTTAGGCTGTTGCGCAAAACACTAATCGTGTTTACTCCTGAGTAAATATTTTCGTATATTATTCAGTTAATATTTCCAAGACACAGGGAAATTAAGAAAACAACATATACACCGGCTACGACTGCAATAATAATAATAATAATAATAATAATAATAATAATAATAATAATAATAATAATAATAATAGTAATAATAATAGCAGTGATGATCTTTGTAGTAAAACTGAAATTTCAACCTTCAGATTCTTTTGTTAATCTCATTCGAATTATGTTAATTAAGCTTATAAACCCATTATCACAAAATGACGCTCTCTCTCTCTCTCTCTCTCTCTCTCTCTCTCTCATAACATTCCCAAATCTTCTTCTTTGTTTAACGTGCTTTTTCCCATTTTTCGTATGGGGTAAGCACGATGCCTTAAATCGTCTGACATAAAATCAGTCGAGTTTCCCGTAAACCATAAATTAATAGGAAAATCACACTAAAACTTTAGTATCACAAATAAGGCCTGCTTTCTATTTCATCAAAATTGAGGTTGCCTCCTTTTGAACTGGCATGAATATTAAGCAAGTAACAAATGCGCCGAAGCTTCTTCGGCGCAATCGAGTTTTCTATACAGCCGCTACAGCGTATAATCAAGGTCACCAAAAATGGATCTATCTTTCGGTGGTCTCGGTATAACGCTGTATGAGCCGCGGCCCATGAAATTTTAACCACGGCCCGGTGGTGGCCTATCCTATATCGTTGCCAGAAGGACGATTATCGCTAACCTTAAATTTAAATAAAATAAAAGCTACTGAGGCTAGAGGGCTGCAATTTGGTATGTTTTATGATTGGAGGGTGGATAGTCAACATATCAATTTGCAGCCCTCTATCCACGGTAGTTTTTGAGATCTGAGGGCGGACAGAAAAAAGTGCGAACGGACAGACAAAGCCGGCACAATAGTTTTCTTTTACAGGAAACTAAGACTCTTGAACGCTAAGGCCGATAGACCGGACCAGCCATAGCCCTCATGAACCCAAAACTTGCTGAAAATAAAAATGATGGAAAAATAGTTGATTCTAACCCGAAGCAAGGAAACAATTTCCTCTAGAAATACGAAGGCTATAGAAGTGTTTAGAGAGTTCAGAAGCCTGAAGTAAGCAGTCACAGGATGAGTTACGTTAAGTATACCTTAGTTTAACCAGACCACTGAGCTGATTAACAGCTCTCCTAGGGCTGGCCCGAAGGATTAGATTTACTTTACGTAGCTAAGAACCAACTGGTTACCTAGCAACAGGACCTACAGCTTATTGTGGAATCCGAACCACATTATGACGAGAAATGAATTTCTATCACCAGAAACAAATTCCTCTAATTCTTCATTGGTCGGTCGGAGAGTCGAACGCTGGACTAACAGCGTGCTAGCCGAGAGCTCTACCCACCCCTCCAATGAAGAACTAGTCACAGGATAACTCACTATAGTGTAATTAACTAAGTCTTTCACAGGACTACCAAAATCCATGGAAATTGAATGAGGGTCGGAAAATTATATTCTCTTGAGTTTCGCAAGGAATATAATCTAAAAGGAGTTAGATAGCAGAGAAGTTCTTCATTAGATCCTCCTTCGAGGAAGCCGTCCTTACAACCACGAGGGTAGGAAGGATTCAAGGTTAGTGTCTGTTAGTAACGAGGAAATTGCAGATCAGATAAAAATTAAGCACAGTACTCCGAGAGAGAGAGAGAGAGAGAGAGAGAGAGAGAGAGAGAGAGAGAGAGAGAGAGAGAGAGAGAGAACTCACACAAAAAAAGACTAGTAGCTGGTTATCATATTATGCAAATGAACTCCTCTCCAGCAGTGTTTCAGGCGCGATACCATCTAAAGATTGGAAGACCGGAGATCTCGCTTCGATCAGATTACGATAGAAGTTAAATTGTTTAAGCTAGATCTTTTCGCATTAGAGAACAGAAATGATCACGGAGTTCATTTCGAACGCTTTATAAATGATGATGATGGGTCAATGACAACTTTATCAAATCAGTTAGAATAGGATGATATTATAGCATCTTGATGCCTGCTCTCTCGAAAGGTAACTCTGTACAAGCGATAACTGTCAAGCAAGAGTGCTGATAAGTATATCCTCCGGGTCGTTCCCATTGCGATTAGAGCCTCCGTAGGCGGGGAGGGGGTCGGGGGAGGGGGAGGATTTAGTGCTGTCAGTGCACCTCACTCGGTGTACTGTAGGCATTACTTAAGGTTCTTTGCAGCGTTCCTTCGGCCACTAGCTGCAACCCTTTTTATTCCTTGTGCTATACATTCGTTCATATCCTCTTTCTTCTTACTCTCAATTTCCCCTTTCAGCGCTGAATGACCTCATAGGTTCCAGTGCTTGGCCTTTGGCCTAAATTTTCGATTCCATTCCATTCCATCCCATAGTGATTAGAAACCAAACGCGACTTCAAAAACGCATGTGTACTTACATTGGTTATGTGATAATTAGGTAACCTGGGATAATATTTTATTCAGATTACGTTTGTTCGCTTTCATATTTTCTACCACTCTGGTTTTCAAGTCAAGTCAGTTCAAAAGAAATATATGACAGTATATATATATATATATATATATGTATATATATATTTCATTTGAACTAATGATTTATATATATATATATATATATATATATATATATATATATATATATATATATATATATATATATATATATATATATATATTGTATATATATATATATATATATATATATGGATATATATATATGATATATATATATACATATATATATATATATATTGTATATATATATAAATATATATGGATATATATAATTTATACATATAAATATATAAATTATATTTATATTTTATATAAATATAATTTGTATTTTTTATATGTTTGTGTTACGTGTTGCTTATTGTTGTGTCTCTCAGGCGTTGGCAAACAAAACATACAAATAAAACTGATCGCAGTTAAAAGTCCAGTAGGCAAATACCGAAAAAAAGTTAACTATTCAATTGTGAACAAAGCGACTATTTTCTCGTTAGTGGAATCAGAGTTTGACCTTAGGACCTCATTCCATAGTAATGACATACAACGTCATTCTGATTGCTCGCCCTATTAGCAAAAATGGGTCATAATGAGGCCCGGAACCAACAGAATTTCATTGAGAAGGTGTCGAGTTCATCACACTCTGTCGTCCAGTTTTCAGGAACGTCTTCAGAATGTGAAGAATTCGAATTTCTCGGCTCATGGGCATCAA
This sequence comes from Macrobrachium rosenbergii, assembly GCF_040412425.1. NCBI lineage: Eukaryota > Metazoa > Arthropoda > Malacostraca > Decapoda > Palaemonidae > Macrobrachium > Macrobrachium rosenbergii. Next base: position 31,043,703 of record NC_089768.1, read on the forward strand.
TGAATGAAACACACTAGAAGCTATTCATTGCCACGGCGAAGAGAGAGAGAGAGAGAGAGAGAGAGAGAGAGAGAGAGAGAGAGAGAGAGAGAGAGAGATAAACAGTAGTCCTAAACATTCCAACATAAATATATCAATGAATGAAACACACTAAGAGCTATTCATTGCCACGGCGAAGAGAGAGAGAGAGAGAGAGAGAGAGAGAGAGAGAGAGAGAGAGATCTTAAACATACCAACGTAAATACATCACTACCACGATGAGGAGAGAGAGAGAGAGAGAGAGAAATAACCAGTGGTTTTAAGCATACCAACATAAATATATCATTGAATGAAACACACTAGAAGCTATTCACGGCCACGACGAGAGAGAGAGAGAGAGAGAGAGAGAGAGAGAGAGAGAGAGAGAGAGAGAGAGAGAGAGAAATCAGGGTCTTATATATACAAATATACAGTGCTCACAGCACGGTGTTTTGTTATTCTTTTTATACTGATGAACGCAGTGACCAAACACACAGGCTTCACATTCCAGCAAAGAAAGAAGGAATAGAACTTCAAACCCAAGGTATGTCGCACTAAAGTTAATTTGGCATCGAAGCACATCGCAACAAAATAATTGGCTGTAATCGTGCACTCTACGGCACAGCCTAGGTCTAGTAATTACCAGTAAATTACCAGTAATCACCGGTAAATTACGCATTAATGCTCAGTCCTTCAATCACCGGCACACCAAACACCGACGCTCAAATGAATACATTAGTAAGCCGTACGCTTTGCATACAGATGATGCATAATGTTCACGTGTCCGCGTGTAAGTGTATTTATACTAGTGTTTGGAGTTATATAGCGTTTATGCTTATAAATTATTGACAGTATAACGTAGTACAATTCGTGTGCATAATACAATACTGAGGTATTGCGTCTTCACGAACATTTCTTCATAAATGACGGGATTTGAAATCCAAGTCAGTGAGATTCAGTCTCGGGATCTACTGTAATCCACCCCGCTTTCCCAGAGAGCTGAGAACTGATATTATTTCATCTGTATATATATTTCACTCAAATTAGGGAGAAACATTACGCTTGGCTTCAGTTCATGCTTACAGAGCAGTGGTTAATCACGCGCTGCGTTTCAGATTCTGTGTTATGTACGAAAGGATTTAGGTTCCTGTATAAAAACATACCATGTGATTTTACTCGACTGCATAAATGAAGGGAGCACAAACATATACATGCACATGTAAGCACACAATAAATAATATATATATATATATATATATATATATATATATATATATATATATATATATATATATATATATATATATATATATATATATATATTCTTACTGAAAAGAAGAATTGCTTATTAATTCCCAGTGAATGAAACTACCCTTTCCTTCCAGTTCAAAATATATATATGTATATTATATCATGTGCAGTTCAATGTGACAACATAAGCGAAGTGGCAAGTGTTTTTTATTTGAGATAATAATAATAATAATAATAATAATAAAAATAATAATAATAATAATAATAATAATAGATCAGAAAGGTTCGTATTAAAACATGAAGTTGTTTATGATTCGGTTTTTCCGTTTATAGAAAAAGAATGATATGGTTCATCACGCATTGAATATATAACTTTATTACTTGAGCTTAGAAAAAAAAACAGAATATTTTAGACGTGAATATATTCTTTATATACATTTAATATTTACGGTTAAAAAAATAAATAGTGGAAAAGTCTTTGACATTGATATCAGATTACATGTGTATTTTACATCACAGACAGAATCGGCTTCGTGTTGGAAGGTTGTAAATGTCAAGTTAAAAGGGGGAAAAAAGGAAAAATAGGATTTGCAAAGAATATTATGTAAAATACGGCAACATGCAGAGACTTAATTTTCTTGCAATTGTTGGGCTTTGTCTCTCTGGGATGAGGTTGCTACCCTCGCACCCTCTTCCGTGGATGGTCAAGGGACTCATGTGCCGACGGTGTCCGCATTCTAGGGTGGTCACCTATCCAATTACCGACCAGACCCAACATTTCCTAACTTCCCTGATCAAACAACTACCATCAATGTACGGACATCTTTCAGTCTGTGCATAACACAGACAAGTATATCCGGATGATTCAAAGTCAACATCTAAAAACAATATTATAATTATTAATGCTCAGGAAACAACCTCGGTGAAAGCAACGCTAACGAATATAAACCCAGTCAATCAATCAAGCGAAAATGCTGAATCATGAGAAATCAGACGCGGGATGCCATAACGAATTTATGCAAAGTCAAACTTCCTTCCTGACGCACGCGAGAAACTCCTCGACGTTTTGCAATCCTTGGGAAGATGAAGGAACTCTTTATTGACTTAAATGCCTCTTCCTTCAGACCCATAATTATGACAGCTGAGTCTCGGGTAGTTCCTGGAATATCGCGTGTTATTCACAGATTTGTAGAAGGCGAAGATGATAAAGAAGGAGGAGGAGGAGGAGGAGGAGGAGGAGGAGGAGGAGGAGAGGAGGAGGAGAAATAATAATGGTGGGGAAATTAAAAAATGAAGATAATTCTCATGATGATGCAGTGGGGAGTGAGGCTGATTATAAGATAACGCTTCGAGACAACAACAGGCATTTTCGTTTACAGAGAAACTCTCGAAGCCTTTCTTTTTATTTATTTTTTATCTTGAATTTGATAATTACCTCTGTAATTACCCTCCGTAATTATGCCTTCGTTCGCGTATGTGTGTGTGTGTGCGCTTTGCAGGACAACTCAAGAACGGACCAACGGGTGTTGGTGAATGTGAGCGAAAACGTTCATGATGCCCTTCTTTAAGGTTCGGGTAAAGCACTGTTGATCTAGATTCAACTGGCCTTATGCTACCACGGGCTATTGCCCTCGGGAAACGTATGCTCACGGGTTCATTTATTCCTTGCTGCGTGGCCCTGACGGAATCATTCTCTCTAATGGTGTTCAGATTTATTGAGTTACGAATTATTTGAATTATATAGATAAGCTTATCAGACTCATTTTCTTTGTTCAGTTCTCTTCATTTTTTAAAATTATTTCTTTGCTTACTTGTTTATGTTTAGTATTTTCCACCAGGGACTTCTGATTCACGTCAGGCATATCGCTTCTACAGTATTAGCCTCCTGGGCCTCACTATAACCCATTGCCGCTCATAACAGGCTCTGTGCCTGCGTTGCACTTTCGTTCGGAGGGGAAATAGCGATTAAGTTTCTTGTGGTAGTCATTGCTGGTTAACACTGTGATGATTTTTTCAACTTCCACCCCTCGACGTAAAGCTTTGATATTTACCACATTGTCATCTTCCAAGATAATAGTTCTTTTGACTGACAGAAAAAAAAAGATGCCTAATTGTATCATCAAAAAGTCGAGTTATGTTTCCATAGCAAGAGACATGTCCATGGATCAAAAAAAAAAAAAAAAACGCACCATAGAGAACGGTCCCAATCAACAAACATTTGCTGGCGGTCGTAAACGTCCGATCCTTCGGCTCACCTCCAATCTCCCTCCCGCTGAGGACATCCGCGCTAATTGCCGATTGCCATTCGGAGCAGACTTATAAGGTCAGGGAAAGAAAGGGTTCAGGGACTGGCAAACAACAGCTATAAATTCTTGCGATGGGAGGTACTCTACGATCTTGACCAACAACAGAAGCATGAGAGTTAAAGAGAAGCTGGCAACCTGTTTAACGCAAGATGCAATACTGTACCGCCTGCAAATTTCAAATATGTAATCCGATGAAGCGCTGTAGGAATAATACTGATTTATAGTGAAGCAAAATACTTGATTAATATTTACGATTATTATTTAAAGGACGTTAGACGCATCATTTTACGCAAGCTACCACTTGTATATCGAAGAATTGTGGTCAAATGGGCCATTTCAGCTTCAGGATGTAGTGACGTCATACTGTCTGTGAAATGTCAACTTCTGTTGGGCGTTTATCATTTATGCACTCATGCACACACACCCAAATGCAAACAGTTATACACAGGAACACATGCGCATAGCATGCGACACAGGCATATAAAGGCAAAAACATTACCTACAAACAGTTACTGAAATGTTATATTATTTTCCTACTAGCTACAATGTAACCGCATTAGTTAAAATAGCCGTCACTAATCACTATTAGTGGCCACTGTTATTAGTGATGTCATCACTACGCATGCGTCCTCAGGGATGAGTTATGAATCCCAACGGGTCATGCGATCACTTACGAATTATTTGGCTTTTATTGTAACAGTTGAGGATTTTCTGTTCATCGGTGTTTCTGACCCCAAAAACTTTATATGAATAAGGCGTACGGTGCATTTCTCTCTCTCTCTCTCTCTCTCTCTCTCTCTCTCTCTCTCTCTCTCTCTCTCTCTCTCTCTCTCTGTAGACTATTACTCATTGTAATGATGTATAAGACTCTTGATGCTACGTCATGGGTGTGAATGAGTCGTAAGAAAGCCTTTGTTACTTAATAATGCGTATTTGTCCGAGAAAAAACGCCGCCCGCATACCTTTCAGCTTCCAAAAAAGGAAAAATGCCCAATTTACAAATGCAATACAGCGTCACATCCCAAGGTTCTATCTATAACCGGTGGTAGCGTGGCAGCACAGTCGCCAAGGATTCAAGGATTTGCGAAACACCGCAGGATTCGCGGCCTGGGACAAGAAGCTCGCGCCGAACGCTTCTCGTCTGGGGCAACGCTTCGTACTTTCATTCAGAGACTCCCTCTAAACTCTTAAACTTGAGGTCATGGTAACGTAGCGAGATGATGAGAGAGACTGCTCGTTACTGTTCCAGAATGGGTCGTGCTGGAACAAGCGACTGGAATCCTAATAGCTACCATCCCAGGCCACTTTGTTATGATTGCTCCGTCGCATTGGCTCAGTGGTTTTTTTTTTTTTTTTTTTTTTTTTGGTTGGTGGTTTGGAGTTCCAGCCGTAGGGTTTTGGGATGGTATTTCCTCGCCCAGAGTGTGAATAGGAACGATGGTCATTATTGGTCATCATTCGTCCGATGTTTCGGGGGTCAGTAGCTCTGTTGGCTTGATGGGTGTTATTGTGACCCACTGCTGCTCTTGGTCAGACTCTTTAGGTCTTTTGGAAGTTTCGGTGATGTTAGTTTCGTTTTTAGAAGCGTTGGGAAGTTAGCCGTCCTTTATCTGGTCTTAGTTACACCCTAAACATAGTTGGGAAAGGTTACTTCTTCATCTGCCCCATTTTCCAGTTTAGGATACTTCCAGCTTTAATCCGTGCCTCTTTCTTCATTCGTGTTAATGCAAGAACTTGTCCTATATACTCGTATAGTCACTTTAGGTGAAAAGATTTATCTTCTTCAGAAGACTGAAGTTTATTGATTTAGCTTGTTTCACTATCACACACACACACACACACACACACACACACACACACACACACACATATATATATATATATATATATATATATATATATATATATATATATATATATATATATATATATGTGTGTGTGTGTGTGTGTGTGTGTGTGTGTGTATACATGTGTGTATTCCTCTGAAACGACAGGGTACTTTCTTTGTTCATGTTAAATGCAAACTAATCACATAAATCACACAAAGACATTTTGTGTTGGTATGTAAAAAAATTAATTTCTTTCATATACCTAATAACAGAACTGAAGGAAAGATGTATGAAACCTTGCACGTCATCAGCGAACATTGAGAATTATAGATTTTCAACTGGGAAGATAAAGCAAAAAACCTTTAGTGTAATTAACAAACTATCGCGCGTTAATTTCCCGTTTTTAATTTCGCGATCTCGCATTTTCTCTCGTCTGACGTAAATTTCCGTTTATCTCTTTAATCGCTTTCACAGTCCGAAAAACATACTCATCACTGACGTACACCGATTGCTACCTGCGTCACATTTACTTTATTAATCAATATCAACAGCTCTTAGGTCAAGTCCTTTCCTCCTACGTGCATAGGTCGATTAGACTACGTAAGCAGAAAATAACCTTGTATTATGTTTGCAGTTTTGACCCTGTTTTTCGTACTTGACCTTTTTTCATATCAAGCCGAACGCGGCCCTTTCAAAACCCTAATTTCCACATTCGCCGGCGACGAAACGCCTTCACAAAAGACAAAAGCAACCCCTCTGTAAATCAGATCCGAGAGAGAGATTGCTTGCGTCCGGGAAAAAGTCCCTCTTCAGAATTATGTAAAAACTCTAAATGGAGAAGGATGTAAGCGCTTGTAAGTGATGTCATGTGGAAAACTCGATTCTCTGTTTTAGGTTTCACCTCGCACTTTTTTTGTAGCTGTAGGTGGTCAGGCATGACCGCCTTATCTGTATCCACACGCGGCCACATTCATGCAAGGCTGTCTGCTTGCTCGTGGGCAATCGTTCTTGAAGAGCCTTTCATGACATGACTTAGAGGCGCAACAGAAAATATTTAGAAAATCATCTGCCTCTCTCACATGTAGTGAGAATCCATCTCTCGTGGATCATGGACACGCCCCCTCCCCAATCACCATTAACCCCAACCCACCCACCCCCACAGCACCCCCACCCCGCTTTCCCCGGGCTACCACACCCCTGCTCCGGTTACCCTCTGCGATGGGAGCAGTCCGAACGCATGACAAGTGCCTGCGGCAAGCAACTGATGTTCCAAAATACCCTCCCACCTTGTAATTGCTCTTCAACGAGCCCTCTCATCAACCCCGGGTAAAAGGGCCAGTCCCGAAGTTATCAGTGCAAACGATCTACGCCAAAATACCTTCTTCTCCTTCGTCTTTTCCTTTCCTATTTTTTCGTTTTATGTTGCTGTGTCTTTATTCCGTCCTCCTCCTCCTCCTCCTCCTCCTCCTCCTCCTCCTCCTCCTCCTCCTCCTCAGCACAGAATCCTTTTCCCTGTATTTTTTAACGATCGTGTCGTTTATTTCTTTACATTTAGCTTTCCGTCTAGTTTTCTCCTCCTTCTTGTTGATTTTGTACAGTTCGTTTTCCCGTATTCTCTCTCTCTCTCTCTCTCTCTCTCTCTCTCTCTCTCTCTCTCTCTCTCTCTCTCACATACATTTTGTTTTGTTCTCTCTCCCTGTCAACCATTCTTCTATTTTCTGTTTAACTTCATGTCCTCTCTGTACTTCTCTCTTTTCTTCTATTACCCCAAAACTCCATTGCGAAGCAACTGAAAATAAAACTTAGTAATACATGCAATGCGATTTGCAGTACCTGCCACGCAGTGCAATTTGCAACACTCATACTAAGCAATGTTATCCTGTGAACCCCAATGAATTTCTCGCATGAACGGAACCTTTCATATTATGCACAAAAGCAATCACGACCACTCATTAAGATGCTTACAAGTTCCTCTTCAGGTGTTTCATTGGTATGCAAATCAGCGGGCTCGATCTTTCATTTCACGGTCATTAATCTTCGCGCACAGCGGCGAGGCGAATTTTATATTCCTCCAAATTCGTGTCGCAGTTTTTTTTTTTTTTTTTGGTCAAATGAATTTATTTGTTATTTGGTGATTAGTTCTATTTTGTGTCTGTTTTGAGTGTTGTTTCGAACCAAAACTTGTTAAAATTGTCTCGTTCTGTTTACTGTTGTAAATACACAAGGCTGGCTAAATCTAGATAGATAGATAGTCATTTTTTACCAAATAAATATGTAACTGTAATAACCACAGTTTTTTTGTCAAGGAATTTGTGGTTGTAAGTTCATTGTTATTTTGAACACTTTCGGGTCTTGAGAAAAATAAATACAATCTCGACAGACCCTTTAAGGTAAGCTAGGCAGTCTCCGCTGCTTGTATTCTTCTTTAGGGATTTTATTAAGAAGCATTAATCATTTGTCTGTACTTAAAAAAAAAATTAAGTGGGGCTGAGAAAACGTCTGTTTACGTGAAAAAAAATTAAGTGGGGCTGAGAAAACGTCTGTTTACGTGAAACAGATTTTTTTGCTTTTTGATGGCAAATATCTGCTTCTGAAATTGTAAAAATTCATATAGGAATGAACTGGAATCCAAGAACGCCACAGTCAAATAGAAGATGGAGAGACAAATTTGGTGGAAATGAAAAATGGCCAATTTCCCTGAAATCCAGTTTTTTTTATATATAAAATGTCGCTTGCTTTTGGTCATTGATTCACTCTAAAATAATCTACACCTTTTCTCCGCTCCTACGCATCTCAGAAAAGAGGCTTTCATTCAGTTACTACTTACTACTTACTATCATATTTGCGCCATGGGTGCCAAGCTTGCAGAAATCATTTCATGCGTAACTGCCAGAGTCTTGCGGAATACACATCCTTGTGAGTTCGTATTCATTATGTATGCGAAAGCATGACTCTTGTGAGTGCTCGTGGCCTGCCTATTCAAGCGCACGTAATTACAATTCATAGATGCACGGTTTCGAAGAACATGACCGAGTACGTACGTGTGCATCCCATGCAGTGCTTAGAAGGCGTGTCGACAAGGGGCAGTGCATGGGCGCCTGAATGCATGCGCGCCTGCGCCTGCAATCTCTGCATATCAGCCCGTGGACATATTTGGGTAAAGGTGTAAGTTTGTAACTCCGTACGAATGCGTTTTGGACACCCATCGTATCGTATCGCTTGGGGATTGGTTGGGATGGGCGTTGGGGGAGGGGAGGGGGTCATTTGGCCGCAGATAGGTTGCATGATTTGATGCATTTAATGCATGTGGATTACGTGAGTGTGGGAGTGTGCTGTGTGATTACTTGTAATATTTACAAATCCGTATTTGGCGCTCTCTCTCTCTCTCTCTCTCTCTCTCTCTCTCTCTCTCTCTCTCTCTCTCTCTCTCTCTAATAGCCAGAGTGAGCGACTGACCTCTGCATTATACACAACGCCGGTGAGAACCAAAATATCTCAGAGGTTATTCAATCAATGACCTCATGCATATTTAAATGTTCCGGTAGTGATTCCAAATGCTCGAGAGAGAGAGAGAGAGAGAGAGAGAGAGAGAGAGAGAGAGAGAGAGAGAGAGAGAGAGAAAGGATGAATGAGGTAGGTCTGAGCCTCAAATACAATATTGTGTCCTGTGATTCCACAATTTTTCCTTGATAAGTCACTCTCGGCGACTGTTTCTGACGTCACTCGGCGACTGTTCCCGACGCCACTCTCGGCGACTGTTTCCGACGTCACTCTCGGCGACTGTTTCCGACGCCACTCTCGACGACTGTTCCCGACGCCACTCTCGACGACTGTTCCCCGACGTCTCTCTCGACGACTGTTCCCCGACGCCACTCTCGACGACTGTTCCCCGACGTCTCTCTCGACGACTGTTCCCCGACGTCACTCTCGGCGACTGTTCCCGACGTCATTCTCAACGACTGTTCCCGACGTCACTCTCAACGACTGTTCCTGACGTCACTCTCAACGACTGTTCCCGACGTCAATCGCGGCGTCTGACAAACACTCGAGCCCTTCGAGTCATCGGTATCAGTCTGAAGATAATCTGCTTAATCTCCAGAAGGGAACGAAATCAACTCATCCTATTAGGATCCCATTTCACGAAGTCCTCCGCCGTCGTCTCTCGGGGAGAAGACCTGTGGGAGATGTCGCGCCGAGGGAGACGTGAAGGGATTAATCGTTAATCCCCAGCAATAATCAGTCGTACCGTCAAGTGAAGCGTGGGATCCCTCGTTGGTCATCGTTGCAATAATAATCTCATCGAGTTGGTCAGCTTCCGGTTGTGTCTCCCTTGACTTGAACGGTTATTTCGGTTATTTTCTTTCGTCGGAATTACGTCATGTTTTCCCCCTTAATGATTTTCTATAATTGGAATCACTTTGCACATTTCAAATGTTTAAATTCGCCCTGATATATCAGTTATTTAGGTTGACGTATAATCATTTCAGTATTCTTACGAAATACCTTTCGAGAAAATGTTGCATGTGTACAGGACATTTTTCATTGTATTTTACGCGTTATGATATAACACTTCCCGTAAAATGTGGAATACAATGAAATACAAAGAAAGTAGAGTAAAAGAGATATTGATTAAAAACGAATTGATTCTTCCGCATACAAAGCAGCACCCCGCAGCGAATCTCCTCTTACGGAAACGTGGAAAATGAAACCTTTGATTAGAATTTGTAACTAACGAAGGACGAGGAAAGAAAAAAAAAAGAAAGAAAGAAAGATGGAAAGAAAGAAAAGAAAGAAAGGAAGAAAGGAAAAAGAAGGAAAGAAGGAAGGAAGGAAAGAAAGAAAGAAAATAAGAATAAATTTCTCGAGGAAACGAATGGACATCATGAACCCTCTGAGTGGGAGGTGTTATGAAGGGTATATTTACGGCCCGACCCAAGGGAACCGGCGCAATTTCAAGGCAACAATCCCCGTCATTTTTCGATCTGGCGTGATACGTTCATGAAGATATATCCTAAACTGGCCAGAATATTGGCTGTTGGAGTGCACATCACGCCGTGCACTATGGTCATTACTTAAGGTTCCTTGCAGCGTGCCTTCGGCCCCTATCTGCAACCTCTTTCATTCATTTTACTGCACCTCTGTTCTCAGTTTTTATTCCATCTTATTTTCCACCCTCTCCTAACAATTGTTTCATATTGCACCTGAGAGGTTTTCCTTCTGTTATGCCTTTAAAACCTTTAGTGCGCTCAGTTTCCTTTTCAGTGCCTACTGACCTCATCGGTCCCAGCTCTTGGCCTTTGGCCTAATTTTATGTTCCATTCCAGTTTTACTGTTGACCATCTTTCTAAAAGTACTTCCTCTAGTTTTAATATCTTTTGGCTGAAGAAAAATCAGGTTTAGTAATTTTATTTTCGGCACAAATTATTTTTGTAGGAAAGTTTTCAGAGTTTTTAGGATTTCCTGACTTTGTGGTACACGCATTTGCAAGTCTTATTATTTTTGTAGAAAAGTTTTCAGTGTTTTTAGGATTTCTTGACTATAGGCAGTACACGCATTTGCAAGATTTATTATTTTTGTAGAAAAGTTTTAAGTGCTTTTACGATTTCCTGACTTTGTGGTACACGTATTTGCAAGATTTATTATTTTTGTAGAAAAGTCTTCAGTGTTTTTAGGATTTCCAGACTTTGTGGTACACGCATTTGCAAGATTTATTATTTTTGTAGAAAAGTTTTCACCGTTTGCAAGTTTTTACTCAGTTAGACATAAGTATGCTGCGCATTTCATAAAAAAATAAATGTCGGCTTTACAAGTCAGCTTACTCCACATCCGCAAATATATCTTGCATGAATCCAGCCAGTAACAGTTAGTCAAGGACAGAAAACAAGTTGGAAGGAAAGGACACTGAAGGATGTTGGAAGGTCGCAATGAAGGATATAGGAAGCAAGTGAGCTGAAGGTTGGGGGAGGGGGAACTTGAAAAAGTGGAGGAGGGGGACTTGAAAAAGTGGGGGAAAATAGCCCAAGATGAAGAAGATAGGAACACAGGTACTGAGGATATGACTTGACTGAAAAACACTGGTTTTGGTATACACTTAATAACTCTCTCTCTCTCTCTCTCTCTCTCTCTCTCTCTCTCTCTCTCTCTCTCTCTCTCTTTTTATTTTCGATTGACGACACCACCGCTGCGAAAGGCACAGTTGTTATGATATTAAGTTGCTTTAAAAGTTAATTTATTCTCGCTTATATATATATATATATATATATATATATATATATATATATATATATATATATATATATGTGTGTGTGTGTGTGTGTGTGTGTGTATATACGTAAATGTTGCGTTTCATGTATATTAACTTCTTAAATATTCCGTTACACTGTCTATGCATCTGAGAACTACTAAAAAAAAAAAAGGAAAACTTTCCGAACATATCCTTTGGTTTTTATGGATATCCACGCTTCCGAATTAGCATTGGTAATTAACAGCAGAAGCTCGGGAGTAGGTTTTACGGAGAAAAACGTTGTTTAATCTAATTATCTGTCTTTGGGAAGAGATTCCTTCGTCTCTGCGTCTTTGAAACTCCTCGCTTTTCTAAACTTTCCTTCTTTCAAAAATAAAAACACTTATGGACGCCGCTTTTTAAAAAAGTCATAAGTTTTACGCTCCCAGTTTGAGACTTAGCAATTTTTTTTTATCAAATAAAAAATTGTAACCTTTGGGTTACTGATGCCGATACGCCTTACAAAACTTAATCATGTATCTTGAAAGAAACTCGCCGCTTAGAACGCAAGTAACTTAGGTGAAACTATCTTGAGAGAAATTAATGATCATGTAATCATCTTGAGAAATAGTACTGACGACACAATCTTCCTGAGAGAAGCTGTATTTTACGTAACCGGCTCAGCGGCTTCTCCTTTAGAGCCTTAAGCAAGATTTTTAAAGGGAAGGTTTTGAGATAAGACATACTCTTCTTTTTCCATAACGTAATTAATCCATTATTTACAATGCATGTACATTCACGACACAGTATGGTCCCTATAAACGATAAAATATAGTTCACTAGCATTAATGAATGGACATTATGCTGCTTCATTAAAAACTTAACTTTTTTTTTTTTAAATAGCTCTTGCATTTAACTGATTTTTCTTCAATCTTTTCATAATACGAAATTGTTGGGTGACATTGTTAATAAAGTAAAAATAGCCGGTAATTACTTAGCTGATTCGTTTGAAAGAATGCTTTTAAGTAAATGAAGTGGCGGTATCATATGGGACCTCATTTGCGCGACGTAAAGCCCGCATTTACAGAGCGATACCTATTACAGTTAGATAAACACTAAATATACATTCGCTGATAATGAGGCATTATTTTCCATAAAAAGATGAATGCACAGAGATTTTAAGTTTTACTAATAGAGAAAGGTGTATATATATATATATATATATATATATATATATATATATATATATATATATATATATATTATATAACCTCACCACTTCCAGCTAGAGAAGAAGGGATTGCGAGGCTGTCCTGGTTACGTATCTCTTCAATACAGTACTCTAAGTACGTAACATTCTGCTTAGGTTAGCAATGGTACAATAGATTTATTAGATCATGCCTAAATCATGTTCTAGGCGTAAAATTAATAATTATAAAAAAAAGTCACTGTAACGTCCTCAGTCATGTCACAAGGAAGGTTTAATAAAGCGTAATGTAAAATCACTGCATAAAAATGCACAATGATTCTCAATGTCTGTGATCTTACGACCTTGAAACTCATTCCATCGTATGCGTCCGTTAATTTTGCATATTTAAGAAAAATTACTGAACTCAAAACAAAATTCTACCTCATCTAATCTAGAAAAGAAAGTAATGCCAACAAACTGCGCCAGGGCCTTTCCCAGTCATTGCAATCACCGATAAAAGATAAAGAATTATTTTTTTTTTTTTACTGTGCTGGAGTTAAACAATAGCGTCAATTTATCCTGCAGAAACAAAGTTTCCCACAGTTCGTTATTGTCTTAAAAACTTTTAGAATTTGTAACTTTGGTGCCTAAGTTGCCTCGATTGCCCAGGTATTGAAGCTCGAAGTTTTGTTTCATTTGTTCATCTTTCCTAAACACTGACAAGCATTACAATTTTTTTTTTTGTCTCTAATCAGAAGTTCCCCGGGCGTTTGGTACAGGGCGCGCGCATGCACACACACACACACACACACATATATATATATATGTGTAATATATACTATATATATATATATATATATATATATATATATATATATATATATATATATATATATATATATATATATATATATACAGTACATATATATATTTTTATGTCGCAATAACGAAAAATCTTTTGTGGGAAATTTCTGTCCTTTTAACTGAATTACAGGTAGCATTACAATTAATTAACATGGCCCAACAGTGAATCCTGTGATTCAGTTAAAATGGAGGAGGCTTCCCACAATAGTTTTTTTTTTTCTATTGTGATACATCAAAAATGTAACATAATAAATTATTCGACAGAGACCGTTCGAAGAATACAAAGTTCCTTTCATGATACTCGAAGCTTGAGCAGGTTTTCGAAAGCTCAAATTTGTTCATATATTGCAACGGAAGTCGCTTTCTTTAATAATAATAATAATAATAATAATAATAATAATAATAATAATAATAATAATATTATTATTATTATTATTATTATTATTATTAATAATAATAATAATAATAATAATAATAATCACGGAATGCTTTAAGAGATGTCACTGTATCATGCTGGTGAGAAAACCAACGTCATTCGAAACATCTATCCTCCGAGTTGTATTTAATGCGTCTGTGCAGTTAACCATTTTTATGAAACCTATCACAGCACAGTAAAACAACTAAAAATAGACAAGTGTATTAGAATACCTTTTTACATTACGATTTTTTTTTTTAAAGGCTACTTTCATATAGGATAGGAATCCGAAATTCGTATGAGAATATCTAACCAATTACTCATTTTTCATAAACGCTGGGTGAGTCGAATTAAAAAAAAAAAATAGCGCTTGTATCAGAATTTCGCCGCAATTACCAGTGTTTGCGAAGGCTATTTTATCGCAGGGGTAAAAAAAATAAATAATAGGTGGAGTTTTTACGCCGAAGCGACAAATGAGGAAGGTTTTGGAGGAATGCTCCAGCTTTTCATTCTTTTTCATTCCTGGAAATGAAATGCCCGGTTTAATGGGCCGCTTACTATTCAAATGCATAAATATTAATGGCTCTTTAGCAGGCGGAATTTACATATAAATATATTCCCCAAAAGAAACGGGGCACCAACGAAAATAGTTTGACATAATTTTATGGATATTCTCTCGTTATGATGTTATTGGGCGATGCATTCCCCCGGAGGAGGTTCTGAGCGATTTTATTTTTCCATTTTGTTAATGGTATCATTTTTCATATAAGTTACTGGAAAGAGAGAGAGAGAGAGAGAGAGAGAGAGAGAGAGAGAGAGAGAGAGAGAGAGAGAGAGAGAGAGAGTTATAATAATAATAATAATAATAATAATAATAATAATAATAATAATAATAATAATAATAATAATAATAATGATAAGCTTTATTTCCAGTATTTACATTGGCTATTCTGTACATGGATAAAATGTACTTCGATGCAAGAGTTACATTTCATACTGCTTACAATTTACTATATACAGCAAACCTGAATGAACTTCTTAAAAATACATAACGAAGCGTAGCCCTGTAATACATAGCGTAGTAGTATGTATAATTTTATTTACACGTGTAAATTCAACATCATCTTGATTTAGAAAGTAGTACTCCTATCGTTACAATTCTGGAAGCGCAGTGATATTTTACAGTATAAAGAGTAATCAACCTACAGGCAAAATGTGTCTCTTTAACGTTGATTTCAAAGAATTGATATTAACTATTGTTTGCATACCTGATTTTAACGTCCTTTTATGATACTGATATCAAATTCGATTTCCATTATTGCCGCGCATTGAAACTTGAGATGACAAGCGTTATGATAAGTTAACACACCTGTGTTGTCATTGTATTGCTGCTATGACCTTCGTTGCACTTTGGTCTTGAACGGGTTACGCTTTTACTGCAGCCGTGTGATTACGGTAAAGTCTGCACTTTGCTTTTAACGAACTGGAGAAAATACGTGAACTTTATTTGTGAGAACACGGACAGGTTTAAGGTTTGATATAGATTAAAGAGGACTTACATACGTTCACTTCGTTTTTTTTTTAAATAAAGACAAGAGAAAAATGATAATCATTATCATAATATACGGAACTACAAATAAACAGGGTTATTGAAATCTCAGATGGGAATTTTAGAAAATCTAGAAAGACTCGGAAAATAGAGGAAGACACGGAGAAACAGACTCATAAACAGAAAGATAAGAAAACTCGAGAATGGGTCAAGTCAAGTCCGAAAAATCTCTGCAAGAGAAACCCCCGTATATTTTAACCTGAGTGTGAAATAGACGTAAATAGACAGATAGACGAGACGAGGCAATGTCTCCAGAGACACAAGAACTGGCAAGCGAATGACAGACGCATAGATATGGCCCAGACGAACGAGGGAGGCAGAGAATCAAATAGACAGTGACTGCGATCAGGAAAGGGATTTGCAGAATTGGTCACTTGGCGTTCGAAGGGGGAAAAATGTGGGCATTCTAATTCGCTTGAGGGAGGCTGTCAAAGGGGCTGACAGACAAAGAGGCAGATCAAAGACGATATTCAGGGGAACATTTCGTTCTTTGCAGGCAAAACTGAGTGCTCCCCTCTCGAGGGGTCAAAGAGTTCTCTCTCTCCCTCTCTCTTCCTCACGAGGGGTCAAAGAGTTCTCTCTCTCTCTCTCTCTCTCTCTCTCTCTCTCTCTCTCTCTCTCTCTCTCTCTTCCATTTAACCTCTGAGATGCCCCCCAAAATACTTCGACTCTTGCAAAACTGGCGAATAACTTAAGCTTTTGTGGAATCCGAAGGATTTTCCTGCATATTTTTCCGAATCGCGTTTTCAGCTTGAAAATTTCTCAGCTTTCCTGCAAGTTTTCTCGATGTATCGAACTGCTTCTCTCTCTCTCTCTCTCTCTCTCTCTCTCTCTCTCTCTCTCTCTCTCTCTCTCTCTCTCTCTCTCTCGCTTTTCGTTATTTAAAAAAATAACTTGTACAGAGGGAATTGTTTATACCAGGATCAAGAAGTCACGAGATGGATTTTCTTTTAGAATACGAATAAAATTTTCTCATTTTGTCTCGGCTTAGAGTTGACTGAACAACTGCAACTTTAAGGCACACAGGAAATTCCCTAGAGCCCAATCTTAAAACCAAACATCAAAGGAAATAAACTCTATGGGCTGTCATCTCCAGTTTTAATTTACCAGACGAAAAAACCTCGGCTATAAAAAAAAATATTATTGTTCGATCAACGACAAGTCTCCAGGCATCAAAAATTGGATTAAAAACTACAGAGAAACAATGTGAATCTGCATATACCCCTTTCATATTCCACTAGAGAAAGTTACTAAGAGAGAGAGAGAGAGAGAGAGAGAGAGAGAGAGAGAAAACGCTCCCCTTTAACAGGTATTTCTTTAACAGTTATTGCTCTGAATCAATACGGGAAACCTTTATCATTCCTTTCAGCAACGAAATGAAATCCAGTGATTCGCTGACAAAGCATATTTGAGTCGCGAGCCCTTTATCAATATCTGTTTTTAAAGGGGTGACTATTGTCGAGCTCTTTCCTTCATAGACTAGCGACCATACAGTGACTGATTTATCTGGATTCTCAGATCTATTAATTTTTTAGTAGTAGTAATAATAATAATAATAATAATAATAATAATAATAATAATAATAATAATAATAACGAAATGTGTACAGGATAATAAACA
Source organism: Macrobrachium rosenbergii (assembly GCF_040412425.1). Classification (NCBI taxonomy): domain Eukaryota; kingdom Metazoa; phylum Arthropoda; class Malacostraca; order Decapoda; family Palaemonidae; genus Macrobrachium; species Macrobrachium rosenbergii. Next base: position 31,061,027 of record NC_089768.1, read on the forward strand.
ATGTAACGCATAGACTCAGACCGTTTTCACTTAGAAGTTAATTACATATTAGTCAATTTTTTTATTTCTTCAGTGACTCTTATATCAACGAAAAATTGTATGTTAGACCTGGAAACCTAAACGAATATTCCTCAACTGCAATGCGAAAAATATCTTGCTCACGCATAAAGAAACAGGTTATCAAATCACTATTTGAACTCCATAAATCATCTGAATTTGACTCCATAATTTTGGGGGGAATTTTTAATGTGAAGGCCGATGGAACGGGCAATCGAATTTCCCTGACCCGAAGGAAACAGAGGGAGATTAAATATGAATAAAACGATAATTTCCTCGCCCTTTAAAAGAGGGCGGTTATAGGAAACAATGAAAAGGAAAGCTGGGAAAGAATTTCGAAGCCTGGTAGTAAAGGGAGAGAAAGAGCTGTATGAAAAGAATAATTAAGAAAGACGAAAGATAACCATAGCTTTTGAATGCTTAAATTCAACCAAGTATTGCTCAGATAATGCTGATTTTATTTTGACTAATAAAGTTTATCCACAGAGGTGAGTTGACATTCCCAACTCTCGTTCTTAACACTTCATGTTTTCATGCTACTGAGATTTCCTGACATGATATGAATTCATCCATGATATGAAATTCTATATTATGCTCCGTCTCTTCGAATATAATTCATATTATGCTCTTTATGTTCCACTGTAAGTCAGTAACTTAATTTGTCTTATCAGTGCACAACTTTTTATATAACTTCCGCATTATCCAAAATTCGCGTTCGTATTTTTTCCAAAATTTTGTTTTTATGTTCACATTTTCAAGGACATATGTGGAAACCTTCATTTAACTGAATCATTTGTCTCCAAATAATATTTCCCCGTTAAATACTGAGCACGTATGGCCAGCGAATGCAAGTGGATCACTACGGTCACTGATGCCATGAAATTACTTTGGAAGCCGTTGATATATGGCCCTCGGGGGGAGGAGGAGAGTTGGGGGTGGGGGAGAGTGGGGAGGGGAGGGAAATGGCCAGGCTATACTAATGCCTCCTCGCTCCGAAAGGGATTGAAAACTCCGTTGTGTTCATCAGCACTCCAATTCACTCTCGCCCTTCCTGGACAAAAAGTCAATTACGAGAGATTTTCAGACTCTCCTCCTCCTCCTCCTCCTCCTCCTCCTCCTCCTCCTCCTCCTCCTCCTCCTCCTCCTCCTCCTCCTCCTCCTCCTCCTCTTTGCCATTTTGTTCACTTTTGTACGAGCTTTGTCTGTGCTGCATTGTCAAATTCTTTTTTAAATTTTTTTTTAAGTTTTACTAGCTTCTGTTTTCCATATGCTATGCATGTGTTTTGCTTACGTGCATGTAAACAGCATGTGTGGACGATACATATGGGAAGCTACAGGTGTTTGCAGTTTTTGCTTTTTAGTTGTATAAGTATTTGTACTAAGTAAAAGCTTTTCACTCTCCCAATTTACTTTGCTTACAAATGATAAGGTGCAATGTGTTCGTCTTTCGCTTCGAGATGAGTTTGTAATTGTTTGTCTTAATCACGCATATATATATATTTTCTGTATGCGTTACTTATAAATCTGCACGTGTTTCATTCCGTATGCTAATGCTCAAATATCTGTGCAAATATGGACGTTTACAATACTTGCACTTGCTCGCTTATGTAGTTATATATGTGCGCATGTGTGTGCTCTCTACGTGTATGGAAGCACGTGTGTGCGTTTGCTTTATAAATGTACACGCGTTCGTGCGTGTGCGTTTGCATGTATGCGTGGAAATGTGCACATGCGCAGCAGGGAGGAAGTCTCCTTCCTTAATAAGCATAAGTGGATGCACCCATTCTGGCCTGGAGTATATACCCATGTTTTTGGGTTTTTTTTTTTTTTTTTTTGGAGCTCTGCACTTTCGCGGAATACAGGTTGCTTTGTATTTCGTGCAGCCACTTTCATTTCGTTTTGGTCCGCGTTGTATGGAATGGTTTTCACCCTGTTACTTATTTTCAATTGCACGATTGCACTTAAATCTACGTTGGCAATGAAACAACAACCTTTTACCTTAGGAAAATTTCAGCTTAAACGTCTCGTGACTATCTCTGTAATATTGCAATGTATGGACCAAGGTACGGACAACCGGACATAATGAATCTGGTATCTGGAAAGATTATGTGAAGAATGCGTTTGTGAATTAAAAAAAAAGTCATACAGGGGGCTATCATAATACGGCATGCAGATAACAGGAGCCACAAAATCCTGTGGATAAGCCGGAACAAAACCAGACTACAAAGAATCCCGGTGAAAAAAAAACGACCCTGAAAGAGGGGTGATCTACCCTACCTGGCTCTAATGAGGACACTTAGCCAACACGAGGAGGCTCAGAAAACCTAATACCGAGCAACGGCCGTTGGATGGCGGAGGGATAAAGAGAGAAAAGAGGGAATGGGAATGGATAATGATGAGGGGAATAGCAACATTCTGCCGCAACAACTCCTCCGAGTTTGTTGCACTCGCACACAAGCGGGCGGAACCGCGTTGTGTTATTTAATGATGATAAGAAACGGACAAATCAAAAAGTCTTGGATCCGTGCGGATCCAGAATCGGATTAACACCAAAATATGCTGTCTTTTTTACAGAATGAACTTAAGCCTTCCAAAAGGAACGTACTGGTCTTGCAATAGGAGATTATGTCCTTTTTAAGGAGCGTGGTGGTCTTTCAAAATGAATTTAAACCTTTCAAAAGGAATGCACTGGTCTTTCCATAAGAACCTATGTTTTTCATAAGGAGCGTAGTGGTCTTTCAAATTAAAGCTAAACCTTTCAAAAGGAATGTAGTGGTCTTTCAATAAGAACCTTATGTTTTTCATAAGGAGCGTAGTGGTCTTTCAAAATGAACTTAAACCTTTCAAAAGGAATGCACTGGTCTTTCAATAAGAACCTATGTTTTTCATGAGGAGCGTATAGTGGTTTTTTTCAAACTGAAGCTAAACCTTTCAAAAGGAACATACTGGTCTTTCAATAGAAACCTATATTTTTCATAAAGAGTGTAGTGGTCTTTCAAACTGAAGCGAAACCTTTCAAAAGGAAGGTGCTGGTCTCTCACAAGGAAGGTGCTGGTCTCTCAAAAGAAAGGCAGTCATCCTTCAAAAGGAACCTCAGTCTCTCTAAAGGCGCATGGTGGTCTTTCGAAAGGAACATAAGCCTTTTAAAACGAACGTTTTATAAAAGACAATATTAGACTCTCAGAAGGAAATTGGTAAAAGTTCGTTCGTTAATTTTAATTTGGACAGGTTAGCATCCAGACAGACAGATCACATTTACCAAACACATTACAAGGACCTGGTGACAAAGAAAGGTAAAAGTAAATAAACGCGAGATGAAATAAAATAACAACAAGGTACCCGATGCGAAGCCGCAACCTCGGTTTAAGTTTTATGATATTGCTAAACTACAAAAAAAAAAAAAAAAAATGGCACCAACTCTGCTTTTTTTTCCCAGCACCGTATGAAACAACACAAACTTTCTTTTGCGGGATGAACAACAATGCCACTGGCAAAACTTTATTATTTTGAGATACGGCAAAACATTATTGTTTTGAGTTATAACAAACCAACTATTATTTTAAGATACAGTTTACGACGAATAAATTTCAGAGCGAGTGTAATAAAGTTACGATCATGATAATAATAAAATGTAATGACTATGACGAATAAGTCCGTAACAATTCTCGCCATTATAAATCATTCACACTGACATAACACAGTTTATGAAGAAAAATCATTAGCGCATGCGTGATAAAAGAGGATAAAAGAAATATAAGACGATTAAAGTTAATTCGCAGAAAGATTAAAAGAGCGCCTTACGGAAAAAAAAAAGAATTTTATAACACTTGAAATTTTTTAACATAATTCCAGCATTCTTTCCAAGGCGGGAAAAGATTAACACACGCAAGAAACAAATGACGACACCGTAAGGGCAC